>NW_027513946.1:88031-113700 GCF_048772815.1 Callospermophilus lateralis | reverse complement strand
ATATAGGACAAAACAGAGTGAAACCTAAAAATTCAAACTGTTCCTGCAAACGAATGCTTCAACCTAGGAGAACGAATCTTGGGCATCCAAGTTTGATTGGTGCACTGCTCATTACTTGAAAGTATCATGAAGGTCGGAAGAAAAAATATATGATGAGATTTCAGGAGACTGTAGTTTTTTGGCAGCCTAACAACGCCTTTCATTGAATGTGTTATTCGCCAGTCTCTGCTTAAGGCTACATCAAGAGGAAACAAACCTTAGGGATAGAACGTAGAACTACTTTATTGTGTCATGTTTCAAGTAGCTAGCACAAACCGTGTTTGATTTAAAGTTCTAACTGCATCTGTCAATATAGGAGAAAACAGAGTGAAACCTAAAAATTCAAACTGTTCCTGCAAACGAATGCTTCAACCTAGAAGAACAAAACTTGGGCATCCAAGTGGGAATGGTGTACTGATCATTACTTGAATGTATCATGAAGATTGGATGAAAAAATATATGTTGAGATTTCAGGAGACTCTAGTTTTATGAAAGTTTGGCAACCCCTTTCAATATAAGTGTTATTCGCCAGTCCCTGCATTAGGCTACATCAAGAGGAAACAAACCTTAGAGATAGAACGTAGAACTACTTTATTGTGTCAAGTTTCAAGAAGCTAGCACAAACCGTGTTTGATTTAGAGTTCTAGCTGCATCTGTCAATATAGGAGAAAACAGAGTGAAACCTAGAAATTCAAACTCTTACTGCAAACGAATGCATCAACCTAGGAGAACGAAACTTGGGCATCCAAGTTTGATTGGTGTACTGCTCATTACTTGAAAGTATCATTAAGGTCGGAAAAAAATATGTGTTGAGATTTCAGGAGACTCTAGTTTTTTGGCAGCCTAACAACGCCTTTCATTGAAAGTGTTATTCGCCAGTCTCTGCTGAAGGCTACATCAAGAGGAAACAAACCTTAGGGATAGAACGTAGAACTACTTTATTGTGTCAAGTTTCAAGAAGCTATCCCAAACCGTGTATGATTTAGAGTTTGAATTACATTTGTCAATATAGGAGAAAGCAGAATGAAACCTAAAAATTCAAGCTGTTACTGCAAACGAATGCTTCAACGTAGGAGAATGAAACTTGAGCATCCAAGTGAAATTGGTGTACTGATCATTACTTGAAAGTATCATGAAGATTGGATGAAAAAATATATGTTGAGATTTCAGAAGACTCTAGTTTTTGGAAGTTTGGCAACCCCTTTCAATAAAAGTGTTATTCGCCAGTCCCTGCAATAGGCTACATGAAGAGGAAACAAACCTTAGAGATAGAACGTAGAACTACAGTATTTTGTCAAGATTCAAGAAGCTAGCACAAACCGTGTTTGATTTAGAGTTCGAACTGCATCTGTCAATATAGGACAAAACAGAGTGAAACCTAAAAATTCAAACTGTTCCTGCAAACGAATGCTTCAACCTAGGAGAACGAAACTTGGGCATCCAAGTTTGATTGGTGCACTGCTCATTACGTGAAAGTATCATGAAGGTCGGAAGAAAAAATATATGATGAGATTTCAGGAGACTGTAGTTTTTTGGCAGCCTAACAACGCCTTTCATTGAATGTGTTATTCGCCAGTCTCTGCTTAAGGCTACATCAAGAGGAAACGAACCTTAGGGATAGAACGTAGAACTACTTTATTGTGTCATGTTTCAAGTAGCTAGCACAAACCGTGTTTGATTTAAAGTTCTAACTGCATCTGTCAATATAGGAGAAAACAGAGTGAAACCTAAAAATTCAAACTGTTCCTGCAAACGAATGCTTCAACCTAGAAGAACAAAACTTGGGCATCCAAGTGGGAATGGTGTACTGATCATTACTTGAATGTATCATGAAGATTGGATGAAAAAATATATGTTGAGATTTCAGGAGACTCTAGTTTTTTGAAAGTTTGTCAACCCCTTTCAATATAAGTGTTATTCGCCAGTCCCTGCTTTAGGCTACATCAAGAGGAACCAAACCTTGGAGATAGAACGTAGAACTACTTTATTGTGTCAAGTTTCAAGAAGCTAGCACAAACCGTGTTTGATTTAGAGTTCTAGCTGCATCTGTCAATATAGGAGAAAACAGAGTGAAACCTAGAAATTCAAACTGTTACTGCAAACGAATGCATCAACCTAGGAGAACGAAAATTGGGCATCCAAGTTTGATTGGTGTACTGCTCATTACTTGAAAGTATCATAAAGGTCGGAAAAAAAATATGTGTTGAGATTTCAGGAGACTCTAGTTTTTTGGCAGCCTAACAACGCCTTTCATTGAAAGTGTTATTCGCCAGTGTGTGCTGAAGGCTACATCAAGAGGAAACAAACCTTAGGGATAGAATGTAGAACTACTTTATTGTGTCAAGTTTCAAGAAGCTAGCCCCAACCGTGTATGATTTAGAGTTTGA
Source organism: Callospermophilus lateralis (assembly GCF_048772815.1). Lineage (NCBI taxonomy): Eukaryota > Metazoa > Chordata > Mammalia > Rodentia > Sciuridae > Callospermophilus > Callospermophilus lateralis. The sequence goes on along the minus strand of NW_027513946.1, from coordinate 111,274 downwards.
ACTACATTGTCAATATAGGAGAAAACAGAGTGAAACCTAAAAATTCAAACTGTTACTGCAAACGAATGCTTCAACTTAGGAGAATGAAACTTGAGGATCCAAGTGGGATTGGTGTACTGATCATTACTTGAAAGTGTCATGAAGATTGGATGAAAAAATATATGTTGGTATTTCAGAAGACTCTAGTTTTTGGAAGTTTGGCAACCCCTTTCAATAAAAGTGTTATTCGCCATTCCCTGCATTAGGCTACATGAAGAGGAAACAAACCTTAGAGATAAAACGTAGAACTACAGTATTTTGTCAAGATTCAAGAAGCTAGTACAAACCGTGTTTGATTTAGAGTTCGAACTGCATCTGTCAATATAGGACAAAACAGAGTGAAACCTAAAAATTCAAACTGTTCCTGCAAACGAATGCTTCAACCTAGGAGAACGAAACTTGGGCATCCAAGTTTGATTGGTGCACTGCTCATTACTTGAAAGTATCATGAAGGTCGGAAGAAAAAATATATGATGAGATTTCAGGAGACTGTAGTTTTTTGGCAGACTAACAACGCCTTTCATTGAATGTGTTATTCGCCAGTCTCTGCTTAAGGCTACATCAAGAGGAAACAAACCTTAGGGATAGAACGTAGAACTACTTTATTGTGTCATGTTTCAAGTAGCTAGCACAAACCGTGTTTGATTTAAAGTTCTAACTGCATCTGTCAATATAGGAGAAAACAGAGTGAAACCTAAAAATTCAAATGTTCCTGCAAACGAATGGTTCAACCTAGAAGAACAAAACTTGGGCATCCAAGTGGGAATGGTGTACTGATCATTACTTGAATGTATCATGAAGATTGGATGAAAAAATATATGTTGAGATTTCAGGAGACTCTAGTTTTTTGAAAGTTTGTCAACCCCTTTCAATATAAGTGTTATTCGCAAGTCCCTGCTTTAGGCTACATCAAGAGGAAACAAACCTTGGAGATAGAACGTAGAACTACTTTATTGTGTCAAGTTTCAAGAAGCTAGCACAAACCGTGTTTGATTTAGAGTTCTAGCTGCATCTGTCAATATAGGAGAAAAGAGAGTGAAACCTAGAAATTCAAACTGTTACTGCAAACGAATGCATCAACCTAGGAGAACGAAACTTGGGCATCCAAGTTTGATTGGTGTACTGCTCATTACTTGAAAGTATCATTAAGGTCGGAAAAAAAATATGTGTTGAGATTTCAGGAGACTCTAGTTTTTTGGCAGCCTAACAACGCCTTTCATTGAAAGTGTTATTCGCCAGTGTGTGCTGAAGGCTACATCAAGAGGAAACAAACCTTAGGGATAGAATGTAGAACTACTTTATTGTGTCAAGTTTCAAGAAGCTAGCCCCAACCTTGTATGATTTAGAGTTTGAACTACATTTGTCAATATAGGAGAAAACAGAGTGAAACCTAAAAATTCAAACTGTTACTGCAAACGAATGCTTCAACGTAGGAGAATGAAACTTGAGCATCCAAGTGGGATTGGTGTACTGATCATTACTTCAAAGTGTCATGAAGATTGGATGAAAAAATATATGTTGAGATTTCAGAAGACTCTAGTTTTTGGAAGTTTGGCAACCCCTTTCAATAAAAGTGTTATTCGCCAGTCCCTGCTTTAGGCTACATGAAGAGGAAACAAACCTTAGAGATAGAACGTAGAACTACAGTATTTTGTCAAGATTCAAGAAGCTAGCACAAACCGTGTTTGATTTAGAGTTCGAACTGCATCTGTCAATATAGGACAAAACAGAGTGAAACCTAAAAATTCAAACTGTTCCTGCAAACGAATGCTTCAACCTAGGAGAACGAAACTTGGGCATCCAAGTTTGATTGGTGCACTGCTCATTACGTGAAAGTATCATGAAGGTCGGAAGAAAAAATATATGATGAGATTTCAGGAGACTGTAGTTTTTTGGCAGCCTAACAACGCCTTTCATTGAATGTGTTATTCGCCATTCTGTGCTTAAGGCTACATCAAGAGGAAACGAACCTTAGGGATAGAACGTAGAACTACTTTATTGTGTCATGTTTCAAGTAGCTAGCACAAACCGTGTTTGATTTAAAGTTCTAACTGCATCTGTCAATATAGGAGAAAACAGAGTGAAACCTAAAAATTCAAACTGTTCCTGCAAACGAATGCTTCAACCTAGAAGAACAAAACTTGGGCATCCAAGTGGGAATGGTGTACTGATCATTACTTGAATGTATCATGAAGATTGGATGAAAAAATATATGTTGAGATTTCAGGAGACTCTAGTTTTTTGAAAGTTTGTCAACCCCTTTCAATATAAGTGTTATTCGCAAGTCCCTGCTTTAGGCTACATCAAGAGGAAACAAACCTTGGAGATAGAACGTAGAACTACTTTATTGTGTCAAGTTTCAAGAAGCTAGCACAAACCGTGTTTGATTTAGAGTTCTAGCTGCATCTGTCAATATAGGAGAAAAGAGAGTGAAACCTAGAAATTCAAACTGTTACTGCAAACGAATGCATCAACCTAGGAGAACGAAACTTGGGCATCCAAGTTTGATTGGTGTACTGCTCATTACTTGAAAGTATCATTAAGGTCGGAAAAAAAATATGTGTTGAGATTTCAGGAGACTCTAGTTTTTTGGCAGCCTAACAACGCCTTTCATTGAAAGTGTTATTCGCCAGTGTGTGCTGAAGGCTACATCAAGAGGAAACAAACCTTAGGGATAGAATGTAGAACTACTTTATTGTGTCAAGTTTCAAGAAGCTAGCCCCAACCTTGTATGATTTAGAGTTTGAACTACATTTGTCAATATAGGAGAAAACAGAGTGAAACCTAAAAATTCAAACTGTTACTGCAAACGAATGCTTCAACGTAGGAGAATGAAACTTGAGCATCCAAGTGGGATTGGTGTACTGATCATTACTTCAAAGTGTCATGAAGATTGGATGAAAAAATATATGTTGAGATTTCAGAAGACTCTAGTTTTTGGAAGTTTGGCAACCCCTTTCAATAAAAGTGTTATTCGCCAGTCCCTGCAATAGGCTACATGAAGAGGAAACAAACCTTAGAGATAGAACGTAGAACTACAGTATTTTGTCAAGATTCAAGAAGCTAGCACAAACCGTGTTTGATTTAGAGTTCGAACTGCATCTGTCAATATAGGACAAAACAGAGTAAAACCTAAAAATTCAAACTGTTCCTGCAAACGAATGCTTCAACCTAGGAGAACGAAACTTGGGCATCCAAGTTTGATTGGTGCACTGCTCATTACGTGAAAGTATCATGAAGGTCGGAAGAAAAAATATATGATGAGATTTCAGGAGACTGTAGTTTTTTGGCAGCCTAACAACGCCTTTCATTGAATGTGTTATTCGCCAGTCTCTGCTTAAGGCTACATCAAGAGGAAACAAACCTTAGGGATAGAACGTAGAACTACTTTATTGTGTCATGTTTCAAGTAGCTAGCACAAACCGTGTTTGATTTAAAGTTCTAACTGCATCTGTCAATATAGGAGAAAACAGAGTGAAACCTAAAAATTCAAACTGTTCCTGCAAACGAATGCTTCAACCTAGAAGAACAAAACTTGGGCATCCAAGTGGGAATGGTGTACTGATCATTACTTGAATGTATCATGAAGTTTTGATGAAAAAATATATGTTGAGATTTCAGGAGACTCTAGTTTTTTGAAAGTTTGGCAACCCCTTTCAATATAAGTGTTCTTCGCCAGTCCCTGCATTAGGCTACATCAAGAGGAAACAAACCTTAGAGATAGAACGTAGAACTACTTTATTGTGTCAAGTTTCAAGAAGCTAGCACAAACCGTGTTTGATTTAGAGTTCTAGCTGCATCTGTCAATATAGGAGAAAACAGAGTGAAACCTAGAAATTCAAACTGTTACTGCAAACGAATGCATCAACCTAGGAGAACGAAACTTGGGCATCCAAGTTTGATTGGTGTACTGCTCATTACTTGAAAGTATCATTAAGGTAGGAAAAAAAATATGTGTTGAGATTTCAGGAGACTCTAGTTTTTGGCAGCCTAACAACGCCTTTCATTGAAAGTGTTATTCGCCAGTCTGTGCTGAAGGCTACATCAAGAGGAAACAAACCTTAGGGATAGAATGTAGAACTACTTTATTGTGTCAAGTTTCAAGAAGCTAGCCCAAACCGTGTATGATTTAGAGTTTGAACTACATTGTCAATATAGGAGAAAACAGAGTGAAACCTAAAAATTCAAACTGTTACTGCAAACGAATGCTTCAACGTAGGAGAATGAAACTTGAGCATCCAAGTGGGATTGGTGTACTGATCATTACTTGAAAGTGTCATGAAGATTGGATGAAAAAATATATGTTGGTATTTCAGAAGACTCTAGTTTTTGGAAGTTTGGCAACCCCTTTCAATAAAAGTGTTATTCGCCATTCCCTGCATTAGGCTACATGAAGAGGAAGCAAACCTTAGAGATAGAACCTAGAACTACAGTATTTTGTCAAGATTCAAGAAGCTAGCACAAACCGTGTTTGATTTAGAGTTCGAACTGCATCTGTCAATATAGGACAAAACAGAGTGAAACCTAAAAATTCAAACTGTTCTTGCAAACGAACGCTTCAACCAAGGAGAACGAAACTTGGGCATCCAAGTTTGATTGGTGCACTGCTCATTACTTGAAAGTATCATGAAGGTCGGAAGAAAAAATATATGATGAGATTTCAGGAGACTGTAGTTTTTTGGCAGCCAAACAACGCCTTTCATTGAAAGTGTTATTCGCCAGTCTGTGCTGAAGGCTACATGAAGAGGAAATAAACCTTAGGGATAGAACGTAGAACTACTTTATTGTGTTATGTCTCAAGTAGCTAGCCCAAACCGTTTTTGATTTAAAGTTCTAACTGCATCTGTCAATATAGGAGAAAACAGAGTGAAACCTAAAAATTCAAACTGTTCCTGCAAACGAATGCTTCAACGTAGGAGAATGAAACTTGAGCATCCAAGTGGGATTGGTGTACTGATCATTACTTTAAAGTGTCATGAAGATTGGATGAAAAAATATATGTTGAGATTTCAGAAGACTCTGGTTTTTGGAAGTTTGGCAACCCCTTTCAATAAAAGTGTTATTCGCCAGTCCCTGCATTAGGCTACATGAAGAGGAAACAAACCTTAGAGATAGAACGTAGAACTACAGCATTTTGTCAAGATTCAAGAAGCTAGCACAAACCGTGTTTGATTTAGAGTTCGAACTGCATCTGTCAATATAGGACAAAACAGAGTGAAACCTAAAAATTCAAACTGTTCCTGCAAACGAATGCTTCAACCTAGGAGAACGAAATTGGGCATCCAAGTGGGAATGGTGTACTGATCATTACTTGAATGTATCATGAAGATTGGATGAAAAAATATATGTTGAGATTTCAGAAGACTCTAGTTTTTGCAAGTTTGGCAACCCCTTTCAATAAAAGTGTTATTCGCCAGTCCCTGCATTAGGCTACATCAAGAGGAAACAAACCTTAGGGATAGAACGTAGAACTACTTTATTGTGTCATGTTTCAAGTAACTAGCACAAACCGTTTTTGATTTAAAGTTCTAACTGCATCTGTCAATGTAGGAGAAAACAGAGTGAAACCTAAAAATTCAAACTGTTCCTGCAAACGAATGCTTCAACCTAGAAGAACAAAACTTGGGCATCCAAGTGGGAATGGTGTACTGATCATTACTTGAATGTGTCATGAAGATTGGATGAAAAAATATATGTTGAGATTTCAGGAGACTCTAGTTTTTTGAAAGTTTGGCAACCCCTTTCAATATAAGTGTTATTCGCCAGTCCCTGCATTAGGCTACATCAAGAGGAAACAAACCTTAGAGATAGAACGTAGAACTACTTTATTGTGTCAAGTTTCAAGAAGCTAGCACAAACCGTGTTTGATTTAGAGTTCTAGCTGCATCTGTCAATATAGGAGAAAACAGAGTGAAACCTAGAAATTAAAACTGTTACTGCAAACGAATGCTTCAACGTAGGAGAATGAACCCTGAGCATCCAAGTGGGATTGGTGTACTGATCATTACTCGATAGTATCATGAACATTGGATAAAAAAATATATGTTGATATTTCAGAAGACTCTAGTTTTTGGAAGTATGGCAACCCCTTTCAATAAAAGTGTTATTCGCCAGACCCTGCATTAGGCTACATCAAGAGGAAACAAACCTTAGAGATAGAACGTAGAACTACAGTATTTTGTCAAGTTTCAAGAAGCTAGCACAAACCGTGTTTGATTTAGAGTTCGAACTGCATCTGTCAATATAGGACAAAACATAGTGAAACCTAAAAATTCAAACTGTTCCTGCAAACGAATGCTTCAACCTAGGAGAACGAAACTTGGGCATCCAAGTTTGATTGGTGCACTGCTCATTACGTGAAAGTATCATGAAGTTCGGAAGAAAAAATATATGATGAGATTTCAGGAGACTGTAGTTTTTTGGCAGCCTAACAACGCCTTTCATTGAATGTGTTATTCGCCAGTCTCTGCTTTAGGCTACATCAAGAGGAAACAAACCTTAGGGATAGAACGTAGAACTACTTTATTGTGTCATGTTTCAAGTAGCTAGCACAAACCGTGTTTGATTTAAAGTTCTAAATGCATCTGTCAATATAGGAGTAAACAGAGTGAAACCTAAAAATTCAAACTGTTCCTGCAAACGAATGCTTCAACCTAGAAGAACAAAACTTGGGCATCCAAGTGGGAATGGTGTACTGATCATTACTTGAATGTATCATGAAGATTGGATGAAAAAATATATGTTGAGATTTCAGGAGACTCTAGTTTTTTGAAAGTTTGGCAACCCCTTTCAATATAAGTGTTATTCGCCAGTCCCTGCTTTAGGCTACATCAAGAGGAAACAAACATTGGATATAGAACGTAGAACTACTTTATTGTGTCAAGTTTCAAGAAGCTAGCACAAACCGTGTTTGATTTAGAGTTCTAGCTGCATCTGTCAATATAGGAGAAAACAGAGTGAAACCTAGAAATTCAAACTGTTACTGCAAACGAATGCATCAACCTAGGAGAACGAAACTTGGGCATCCAAGTTTGATTGGTGTATTGCTCATTACTTGAAAGTATCATTAAGGTCGGAAAAAAAATATGTGTTGAGATTTCAGGAGACTCTAGTTTTTTGGCAGTCTAACAACACCTTTCATTGAAAGTGTTATTCGCCAGTCTGTGCTGAAGGATACATCAAGAGGAAACAAACCTTAGGGATAGAATGTAGAACTACTTTATTGTGTCAAGTTTCAAGAAGCTAGCCCAAACCGTGTATGATTTAAAGTTTGAACTACATTTGTCAATATAGGAGAAAACAGAGTGAAACCTAAAAATTCAAACTGTTACTGCAAACGAATGCTTCAACTTAGGAGAATGAAACTTGAGCATCCAAGTGGGATTGGTGTACTGATCATTACTCGAAAGTATCATGAAGATTGGATAAAAAAATATATGTTGAGATTTCAGAATACTCTAGTTTTTGGAAGTTTGGCAACCCCTTTCAATAAAAGTGTTATTCGCCAGTCCCTGCATTAGGCTACATGAAGAGGAAACAAACCTTAGAGATAGAACGTAGAACTACAGTATTTTGTCAAGATTCAAGAAGCTAGCACAAACCGTGTTTGATTTAGATTTCGAACTGCATCTGTCAATACAGGACAAAACAGAGTGAAACATAAAAATTCAAACTGTTCCTGCAAACGAATGGTTCAACCTAGAAGAACAAAACTTGGGCATCCAAGTGGGAATGCTGTACTGATCATTACTTGAATGTATCATGAAGTTTGGATGAAAAAATATATGTTGAGATTTCAGGAGACTCTGGTTTTTTGAAAGTTTGGCAACCCCTTTCAATATAAGTGTTATTCGCCAGTCCCTGCATTAGGCTACATCAAGAGGAAACAAACCTTAGAGATAGAACGTAGAACAACAGTATTTTGTCAAGATTCACGAAGCTAGCACAAACCGTGTTTGATTTAGAGTTCGAACTGCATCTGTCAATATAGGACAAAACAGAGTGAAACCTAAAAATTCAAACTGTTACTGCAAACGAATGCTTCAACGTAGGAGAATGAAACTTGAGCATCCAAGTGGGATTGGTGTACTGATCATTACTTGAATGTATCATGAAGATTGGATGAAAAAATATATGTTGAGATTTCAGGAGACTCTAGTTTTTTGAAAGTTTGGCAACCCCTTTCAATATAAGTGTTATTCTCCAGTCCCTGCTTTAGGCTACATCAAGAGGAAACAAACATTGGATATAGAACGTAGAACTACTTTATTGTGTCAAGTTTCAAGAAGCTAGCACAAACCGTGTTTGATTTAGAGTTCTAGCTGCATCTGTCAATATAGGAGAAAACAGAGTGAAACCTAGAAATTCAAACTGTTACTGCAAACGAATGCATCAACCTAGGAGAACGAAACTTGGGCATCCAAGTTTGATTGGTGTATTGCTCATTACTTGAAAGTATCATTAAGGTCGGAAAAAAAATATGTGTTGAGATTTCAGGAGACTCTAGTTTTTTGGCAGTCTAACAACACCTTTCATTGAAAGTGTTATTCGCCAGTCTGTGCTGAAGGATACATCAAGAGGAAACAAACCTTAGGGATAGAATGTAGAACTACTTTATTGTGTCAAGTTTCAAGAAGCTAGCCCAAACCGTGTATGATTTAAAGTTTGAACTACATTTGTCAATATAGGAGAAAACAGAGTGAAACCTAAAAATTCAAACTGTTACTGCAAACGAATGCTTCAACTTAGGAGAATGAAACTTGAGCATCCAAGTGGGATTGGTGTACTGATCATTACTCGAAAGTATCATGAAGATTGGATAAAAAAATATATGTTGAGATTTCAGAATACTCTAGTTTTTGGAAGTTTGGCAACCCCTTTCAATAAAAGTGTTATTCGCCAGTCCCTGCATTAGGCTACATGAAGAGGAAACAAACCTTAGAGATAGAACGTAGAACTACAGTATTTTGTCAAGATTCAAGAAGCTAGCACAAACCGTGTTTGATTTAGATTTCGAACTGCATCTGTCAATACAGGACAAAACAGAGTGAAACATAAAAATTCAAACTGTTCCTGCAAACGAATGGTTCAACCTAGAAGAACAAAACTTGGGCATCCAAGTGGGAATGCTGTACTGATCATTACTTGAATGTATCATGAAGTTTGGATGAAAAAATATATGTTGAGATTTCAGGAGACTCTGGTTTTTTGAAAGTTTGGCAACCCCTTTCAATATAAGTGTTATTCGCCAGTCCCTGCATTAGGCTACATCAAGAGGAAACAAACCTTAGAGATAGAACGTAGAACAACAATATTTTGTCAAGATTCACGAAGCCCGCACAAACCGTGTTTGATTTAGAGTTCGAACTGCATCTGTCAATATAGGACAAAACAGAGTGAAACCTAAAAATTCAAAATGTTACTGCAAACGAATGCTTCAACGTAGGAGAATGAAACTTGAGCATCCAAGTGGGATTGGTGTACTGATCATTACTCGATAGTATCATGAACATTGGATGAAATAATATATGTTGAGATTTCAGAAGACTCTAGTTTTTCCAAGTTTGGCAATCCCTTTCAATAAAAGTGTTATTCGCCAGTCCCTGCATTAGGCTACATCAAGAGGAAACAAACCTTAGAGATAGAACGTAGAACAAGAGTACTTTGTCAAGATTCAAGAAGCTAGCACAAACCGTGTTTGATTTAGAGTTCGACCTGCATCTGTCAATATAGGACAAAACAGAGTGAAACCTAAAAATTCAAACTGTTCCTGCAAACGCATGCTTCAACCTAGGAGAACGACACTTTGGCATCCAAGTTTGATTTGTGCACTGCTCATTACTTGAAAGTATCATGAAGGTCGGAAGAAAAAATATATGATGAGATTTCAGGAGACTGTAGTTTTTTGGCAGCCTAACAACGCCTTTCATTGAAAGTGTTATTCGCCAGTCTGTGCTGAAGGCTACACCAAGAGGAAACAAACCTAAGGGATAGAATGTAGAACTACTTTATTGTGTCATGGTTCAAGTAGCTAGCACAAACCGTTTTTGATTTAAGGTTCTAACTGCATCTGTCAATATAGGACAAAACAGAGTGAAACCTAAAAATTCAAACTGTTCCTGCAAACGAATGCTTCAACCTAGAATAACAAAACTTGGGCATCCAAGCGGGAACGGTGTACTGATCATTACTTGAATGTATCATGAAGATTGGATGAAAAAATATATCTTGAGATTTCAGGAGACTCTAGTTTTTTGAAAGTTTGGCAACCCCTTTCAATATAAGTGTTCTTCGCCAGTCCCTGCATTAGGCTACATCAAGAGGAAACAAACCTTAGAGATAGAACGTAGAACTACTTTATTGTGTCAAGTTTCAAGAAGCTAGCACAAACCGTGTTTGATTTAGAGTTCTAGCTGCATCTGTCAATATAGGAGAAAACAGAGTGAAACCTAGAAATTCAAACTGTTACTGCAAACGAATGCATCAACCTAGGAGAACGAAACTTGGGCATCCAAGTTTGATTGGTGTACTGCTCATTACTTGAAAGTATCATTAAGGTCGGAAAAAAAATATGTGTTGAGATTTCAGGAGACTCTAGTTTTTTGGCAGCCTAACAACGCCTTTCATTGAAAGAGTTATTCGCCAGTCTGTGCTGAAGGCTACATCAAGCGGAAACAAACCTTAGGGATAGAATGTAGAACTACTTGATTGTGTCAAGTTTCAAGAAGCTAGCCCAAACCGTGTATGATTTAGAGTTTGAAATACATTTGTCAATATAGGAGAAAACAGAGTGAAACCTAAAAATTCAAACTGTTACTGCAAACGAATGCTTCAACGTAGGAGAATGAAACTTGAGCATCCAAGTGGGATTGGTGTACTGATCATTACTCGATAGTATCATGAACATTGGATAAAAAAATATATGTTGAGATTTCAGAAGACTCTAGTTTTTGGAAGTTTGGCAACCCCTTTCAATAAAAGTGTTATTCGCCAGTCCCTGCATTAGGCTACATCAAGAGGAAACAAACCTTAGAGAAAGAACGTAGAACTACAGTATTTTGTCAAGTTTCAAGAAGCTAGCACAAACCGTGTTTGATTTAGAGTTCGAACTGCATCTGTCAATATAGGACAAAACAGAGTGAAATCTAAAAATTCAAACTGTTCCTGCAAACGAATGCTTCAACCTAGGAGAACGAAACTTGGGCATCCAAGTTTGATTGGTGCACTGCTCATTACGTGAAAGTATCATGAAGGTCGGAAGAAAAAATATATGATGAGATTTCAGGAGACTGTAGTTTTTTGGCAGCCTAACAACGCCTTACATGGAATGTGTTATTCGCCAGTCTCTGCTTAAGGCTACATCAAGAGGAAACAAACCTTAGGGATAGAACGTAGAACTACTTTATTGTGTCATGTTTCAAGTAGCTAGCACAAACCGTGTTTGATTTAAAGTTCTAACTGCATCTGTCAATATAGGAGAAAACAGAGTGAAACCTAAAAATTCAAACTGTTCCTGCAAACGAATGCTTCAACCTAGAAGAACAAAACTTGGGCATCCAAGTGGGAATGGTGTACTGATCATTACTTGAATGTGTCCTGAAGATTGGATGAAAAAATATATGTTGAGATTTCAGGAGACTCTAGTTTTTTGAAAGTTTGGCAACCCCTTTCAATATAAGTGTTATTCGCCAGTCCCTGCATTAGGCTACATCAAGAGGAAACAAACCTTAGAGATAGAACGTAGAACTACTTTATTGTGTCAAGTTTCAAGAAGCTAGCACAAACCGTGTTTGATTTAGAGTTCTAGCTGCATCTGTCAATATAGGAGAAAACAGAGTGAAACCTAGAAATTAAAACTGTTACTGCAAACGAATGCTTCAACGTAGGAGAATGAACCTTGAGCATCCAAGTGGGATTGGTGTACTGATCATTACTCGATAGTATCATGAACATTGGATAAAAAAATATATGTTGATATTTCAGAAGACTCTAGTTTTTGGAAGTATGGCAACCCCTTTCAATAAAAGTGTTATTCGCCAGTCCCTGCATTAGGCTACATCAAGAGGAAACAAACTTTAGAGATAGAACGTAGAACTACAGTATTTTGTCAAGTTTCAAGAAGCTAGCACAAACCGTGTTTGATTTAGAGTTCGAACTGCATCTGTCAATATAGGACAAAACATAGTGAAACCTAAAAATTCAAACTGTTCCTGCAAACGAATGCTTCAACCTAGGAGAACGAAACTTGGGCATCCAAGTTTGATTGGTGCACTGCTCATTACGTGAAAGTATCATGAAGGTCGGAAGAAAAAATATATGATGAGATTTCAGGAGACTGTAGTTTTTTGGCAGCCTAACAACGCCTTTCATTGAATGTGTTATTCGCCAGTCTCTGCTTTAGGCTACATCAAGAGGAAACAAACCTTAGGGATAGAACGTAGAACTACTTTATTGTGTCATGTTTCAAGTAGCTAGCACAAACCGTGTTTGATTTAAAGTTCTAACTGCATCTGTCAATATAGGAGAAAACAGAGTGAAACCTAAAAATTCAAACTGTTCCTGCAAACGAATGCTTCAACCTAGAAGAACAAAACTTGGGCATCCAAGTGGGAATGGTGTACTGATCATTACTTGAATGTATCATGAAGATTGGATGAAAAAATATATGTTGAGATTTCAGGAGACTCTAGTTTTTTGAAAGTTTGGCAACCCCTTTCAATATAAGTGTTATTCGCCAGTCCCTGCTTTAGGCTACATCAAGAGGAAACAAACATTGGATATAGAACGTAGAACTACTTTATTGTGTCAAGTTTCAAGAAGCTAGCACAAACCGTGTTTGATTTAGAGTTCTAGCTGCATCTGTCAATATAGGAGAAAACAGAGTGAAACCTAGAAATTCAAACTGTTACTGCAAACGAATGCATCAACCTAGGAGAACGAAACTTGGGCATCCAAGTTTGACTGGTGTATTGCTCATTACTTGAAAGTATCATTAAGGTCGGAAAAAAAATATGTGTTGAGATTTCAGGAGACTCTAGTTTTTTGGCAGTCTAACAACACCTTTCATTGAAAGTGTTATTCGCCAGTCTGTGCTGAAGGATACATCAAGAGGAAACAAACCTTAGGGATAGAATGTAGAACTACTTTATTGTGTCAAGTTTCAAGAAGCTAGCCCAAACCTTGTATGATTTAAAGTTTGAACTACATTTGTCAATATAGGAGAAAACAGAGTGAAACCTAAAAATTCAAACTGTTACTGCAATCGAATGCTTCAACTTAGGAGAATGAAACTTGAGCATCCAAGTGGGATTGGTGTACTGATCATTACTCGAAAGTATCATGAAGATTGGATAAAAAAATATATGTTGAGATTTCAGAATACTCTAGTTTTTGGAAGTTTGGCAACCCCTTTCAATAAAAGTGTTATTCGCCAGTCCCTGCATTAGGCTACATGAAGAGGAAACAAACCTTAGAGATAGAACGTAGAACTACAGTATTTTGTCAAGATTCAAGAAGCTAGCACAAACCGTGTTTGATTTAGATTTCGAACTGCATCTGTCAATACAGGACAAAACAGAGTGAAACATAAAAATTCAAACTGTTCCTGCAAACGAATGGTTCAACCTAGAAGAACAAAACTTGGGCATCCAAGTGGGAATGCTGTACTGATCATTACTTGAATGTATCATGAAGTTTGGATGAAAAAATATATGTTGAGATTTCAGGAGACTCTGGTTTTTTGAAAGTTTGGCAACCCCTTTCAATATAAGTGTTATTCGCCAGTCCCTGCATTAGGCTACATCAAGAGGAAACAAACCTTAGAGATAGAACGTAGAACAACAGTATTTTGTCAAGATTCACGAAGCTAGCACAAACCGTGTTTGATTTAGAGTTCGAACTGCATCTGTCAATATAGGACAAAACAGAGTGAAACCTAAAAATTCAAACTGTTACTGCAAACGAATGCTTCAACGTAGGAGAATGAAACTTGAGCATCCAAGTGGGATTGGTGTACTGATCATTACTTTAAAGTGTCATGAAGATTGGATGAAAAAATATATGTTGAGATTTCAGAAGACTCTGGTTTTTGGAAGTTTGGCAACCCCTTTCAATAAAAGTGTTATTCGCCAGTCCCTGCATTAGGCTACATGAAGAGGAAACAAACCTTAGAGATAGAACGTAGAACTACAGCATTTTGTCAAGATTCAAGAAGCTAGCACAAACCGTGTTTGATTTAGAGTTCGAACTGCATCTGTCAATATAGGACAAAACAGAGTGAAATCTAAAAATTCAAACTGTTCCTGCAAACGAATGCTTCAACCTAGGAGAACGAAACTTGGGCATCCAAGTTTGATTGGTGCACTGCTCATTACGTGAAAGTATCATGAAGGTCGGAAGAAAAAATATATGATGAGATTTCAGGAGACTGTAGTTTTTTGGCAGCCTAACAACGCCTTTCATGGAATGTGTTATTCGCCAGTCTGTGCTGAAGGCTACATCAAGAGGAAAAAAACCTAAGGGATAGAATGTAGAACTACTTTATTGTGTCATGTTTCAAGTAGCTAGCACAAACCGTTTTTGATTTAAGGTTCTAACTGCATCTGTCAATATAGGACAAAACAGAGTGAAACCTAAAAATTCAAACTGTTCCTGCAAACGAATGCTTCAACCTAGAAGAACAAAACTTGGGCATCCAAGTGGGAATGGTGTACTGATCATTACTTGAATGTATCATGAAGATTGGATGAAAAAATATATGCTGAGATTTCAGGAGACTCTAGTTTTTTGAAAGTTTGGCAACCCCTTTCAATATAAGTGTTATTCGCCAGTCCCTGCTTTAGGCTACATCAAGAGGAAACAAACCTTGGATATAGAACGTAGAACTACTTTATTGTGTCAAGTTTCAAGAAGCTAGCACAAACCGTGTTTGATTTAGAGTTCTAGCTGCATCTGTCAATATAGGAGAAAACAGAGTGAAACCTAGAAATTCAAACTGTTCCTGCAAACGAATGGTTCAATGTAGAAGAACAAAACTTGGGCATCCAAGTGGGAATGGTGTACTGATCATTACTTGAATGTATCATGAAGATTGGATGAAAAAATATATGTTGAGATTTCAGGAGACTCTAGTTTTTTGAAAGTTTGGCAACCCCTTTCAATATAAGTGTTATTCGCCAGTCCCTGCTTTAGGCTACATCAAGAGGAAACAAACCTTAGGGATAGAATGTAGAACTACTTTATTGTGTCAAGTTTCAAGAAGCTAGCCCAAACCGTGTATGATTTAGAGTTTGAACTACATTTGTCAATATAGGAGAAAACAGAGTGAAACCTAAAAATTCAAACTGTTACTGCAAACGAATGCTTCAACGTAGGAGAATGAAACTTGAGCATCCAAGTGGGATTGGTGTACTGATCATTACTCGATAGTATCATGAACATTGGATGAAAAAATATATGTTGAGATTTCAGAAGACTCTAGTTTTTGCAAGTTTGGCAATCCCTTTCCATATAAGTGTTATTCGCCAGTCCCTGCATTAGGCTACATCAAGAGGAAACAAACCTTAGAGATAGAACGTAGAACAAGAGTACTTTGTCAAGATTCAAGAAGCTAGCACAAACCGTGTTTGATTTAGAGTTCGAACTGCATCTGTCAATATAGGACAAAACAGAGTGAAACCTAAAAATTCAAACTGTTCCTGCAAACGAATGCTTCAACCTAGGGGAACGACACTTGGGCATCCAAGTTTGATTGGTGCACTGATCATTACTTGAAAGTATCATGAAGGTCGGAAGAAAAAATATATGATGAGATTTCAGGAGACTGTAGTTATTTGGCAGCCTAACAACGCCTTTCATTGAAAGTGTTATTCGCCAGTCTGTGCTGAAGGCTACATCAAGAGGAAACAAACCTAAGGGATAGAATGTAGAACTACTTTATTGTGTCATGTTTCAAGTAGCTAGCACAAACCGTTTTTGATTTAAGGTTCTAACTGCATCTGTCAATATAGGACAAAACAGAGTGAAACCTAAAAATTCAAACTGTTCCTGCAAACGAATGCTTCAACCTAGAAGAACAAAACTTGGGCATCCAAGTGGGAATGGTGTACTGATCATTACTTGAATGTATCATGAAGATTGGATGAAAAAATATATCTTGAGATTTCAGGAGACTCTAGTTTTTTGAAAGTTTGGCAACCCCTTTCAATATAAGTGTTCTTCGCCAGTCCCTGCATTAGGCTACATCAAGAGGAAACAAACCTTAGAGATAGAACGTAGAACTACTTTATTGTGTCAAGTTTCAAGAAGCTAGCACAAACCGTGTTTGATTTAGAGTTCTAGCTGCATCTGTCAATATAGGAGAAAACAGAGTGAAACCTAGAAATTCAAACTGTTACTGCAAACGAATGCATCAACCTAGGAGAACGAAACTTGGGCATCCAAGTTTGATTGGTGTACTGCTCATTACTTGAAAGTATCATTAAGGTCGGAAAAAAAATATGTGTTGAGATTTCAGGAGACTCTAGTTTTTTGGCAGCCTAACAACGCCTTTCATTGAAAGTGTTATTCGCCAGTCTGTGCTGAAGGCTACATCAAGAGGAAACAAACCTTAGGGATAGAATGTAGAACTACTTTATTGTGTCAAGTTTCAAGAAGCTAGCCCAAACCGTGTATGATTTAGAGTTTGAAATACATTTGTCAATATAGGAGAAAACAGAGTGAAACCTAAAAATTCAAACTGTTACTGCAAACGAATGCTTCAACGTAGGAGAATGAAACTTGAGCATCCAAGTGGGATTGGTGTACTGATCATTACTCGATAGTATCATGAACATTGGATAAAAAAATATATGTTGATATTTCAGAAGACTCTAGTTTTTGGAAGTTTGGCAACCCCTTTCAATAAAAGTGTTATTCGCCAGTCCCTGCATTAGGCTACATCAAGAGGAAACAAACCTTAGGGATAGAACGTAGAACTACTTTATTGTGTCATGTTTCAAGTAGCTAGCACAAACCGTGTTTGATTTAAAGTTCTAACTGCATCTGTCAATATAGGAGAAAACAGAGTGAAACCTAAAAATTCAAACTGTTCCTGCAAACGAATGGTTCAACCTCGAAGAACAAAACTTGGGCATCCAAGTGGGAATGGTGTACTGATCATTACTTGAATGTATCATGAAGATTGGATGAAAAAATATATGTTGAGATTTCAGGAGACTCTAGTTTTTTGAAAGTTTGGCAACCCCTTTCAATATAAGTGTTATTCGCCAGTCCCTGCTTTAGGCTACATCAAGAGGAAACAAACCTTGGATATATAACGTAGAACTACTTTATTGTGTCAAGTTTCAAGAAGCTAGCACAAACCGTGTTTGATTTAGAGTTCTAGCTGCATCTGTCAATATAGGAGAAAACAGAGTGAAACCTAGAAATTCAAACTGTTACTGCAAACGAATGCATCAACCTAGGAGAACGAAACTTGGGCATCCAAGTTTGATTGGTGTACTGCTCATTACTTGAAAGTATCATTAAGGTCGGAAAAAAAATATGTGTTGAGATTTCAGGAGACTCTAGTTTTTTGGCAGCGTAACAACGCCTTTCATTGAAAGTGTTATTCGCCAGTCTGTGCTGAAGGATACATCAAGAGAAAACATACCTTAGGGATAGAATGTAGAACTACTTGATTGTGTCAAGTTTCAAGAAGCTAGCCCAAACTGTGTATGATTTAGAGTTTGAACTACATTTGTCAATATAGGAGAAAACAGAGTGAAACCTAAAAATTCAAACTGTTACTGCAAACGAATGCTTCAACGTAGGAGAATGAAACTTGAGCATCCAAGTGGGATTGGTGTACTGATCATTACTTGAAAGTGTCATGAAGATTGGATGAAAAAATATATGTTGAGATTTCAGAATACTCTAGTTTTTGGAAGTTTGGAAACCCCTTTCAATAAAAGTGTTATTCGCCAGTCCCTGCATTAGGCTACATCAAGAGGAAACAAACCTTAGAGATAGAACGTAGAACTACAGTATTTTGTCAAGTTTCAAGAAGCTAGCACAAACCGTGTTTGATTTAGAGTTCGAACTGCATCTGTCAATATAGGACAAAACATAGTGAAACCTAAAAATTCAAACTGTTCCTGCAAACGAATGCTTCAACCTAGGAGAACGAAACTTGGGCATCCAAGTTTGATTGGTGCACTGCTCATTACGTGAAAGTATCATGAAGGTCGGAAGAAAAAATATATGATGAGATTTCAGGAGACTGTAGTTTTTTGGCAGCCTAACAACGCCTTTCATGGAATGTGTTATTCGCCAGTCTCTGCTTTAGGCTACATCAAGAGGAAACAAACCTTAGGGATAGAACGTAGAACTACTTTATTGTGTCATGTTTCAAGTCGCTAGCACAAACCGTGTTTGATTTAAAGTTCTAACTGCATCTGTCAATATAGGAGAAAACAGAGTGAAACCTAAAAATTCAAACTGTTCCTGCAAACGAATGCTTCAACCTAGAAGAACAAAACGTGGGCATCCAAGTGGGAATGGTGTACTGATCATTACTTGAATGTATCATGAAGATTGGATGAAAAAATATATGTTGAGATTTCAG
The DNA here is from genome assembly GCF_048772815.1 of Callospermophilus lateralis. NCBI lineage: Eukaryota > Metazoa > Chordata > Mammalia > Rodentia > Sciuridae > Callospermophilus > Callospermophilus lateralis. The sequence goes on along the minus strand of NW_027513946.1, from coordinate 92,631 downwards.
GAGACTCTAGTTTTTTGAAAGTTTGGCAACCCCTTTCAATATAAGTGTTATTCGCCAGTCCCTGCATTAGGCTACATCAAGAGGAAACAAACCTTAGAGATAGAACGTAGAACTACTTTATTGTGTCAAGTTTCAAGAAGCTAGCACAAACCGTGTTTGATTTAGAGTTCTAGCTGCATCTGTCAATATAGGAGAAAACAGAGTGAAACCTAGAAATTCAAACTGTTACTGCAAACGAATGCTTCAACCTAGGAGAACGAAACTTGGGCATCCAAGTTTGATTGGTGTACTGCTAATTACTTGAAAGTATCATTAAGGTCGGGAAAAAAATATGTGTTGAGATTTCAGGAGACTCTAGTTTTTTGGCAGCCTAACAACGCCTTTCATTGAAAGTGTTATTCGCCAGTCTGTGCTGAAGACTACATCAAGAGGAAACAAACCTTAGGGATAGAATGTAGAACTACTTTATTGTGTCAAGTTTCAAGAAGCTAGCCCAAACCGTGTATGATTTAGAGTTTGAACTACATTTGTCAATATAGGAGAAAACAGAGTGAAACCTAAAAATTCAAACTGTTACTGCAAACGAATGCTTCAACGTAGGAGAATGAAACTTGAGCATCCAAGTGGGATTGGTGTACTGATCATTACTCGAAAGTGTCATGAAGATTGGAAGAAATGATTTCAGAAGACTCTAGTTTTTGGAAGTTTGGCAACCCCTTTCAATAAAAGTGTTATTCTCCAGTCCCTGCATTAGGCTACATCAAGAGGAAACAAACCTTAGGGATAGAATGTAGAACTACTTGATTGTGTCAAGTTTCAAGAAGCTATCCCAAACCGTGTATGATTTAGAGTTTGAACTACATTTGTCAATATAGGAGAAAACTGAGTGAAACCTAAAAATTCAAACTGTTACTGCAAACGAATGCTTCAACGTAGGAGAATGAAACTTGAGCATCCAAGTGGGATTGGTGTACTGATCATTACTCGAAAGCGTCATGAAGATTGGATGAAAAAATATATGTTGAGACTTCAGAAGACTCTAGTTTTTGGAAGTTTGGCAACCCCTTTCAATATAAGTGTTATTCGCCAGTCCCTGCATTAGGCTACATGAAGAGGAAACAAACCTTAGAGATAGAACGTAGAACAACAGTATTTTGTCAAGATTCAACAAGCTAGCACAAACCGTGTTTGATTTAGAGTTCGAACTGCATCTGTCAATATAGGACAAAACAGAGTGAAACCTAAAAATTCAAACTGTTCCTGCAAACGAATGCTTCAACCTAGGAGAACGAAACTTGGGCATCCAAGTTTGATTGGTGCACTGCTCATTACTTGAAAGTATCATGAAGTTCGGAAGAAAAAATATATGATGAGATTTCAGGAGACTGTAGTTTTTTGGCAGCCTAACAACGCCTTTCATTGAATGTGTTGTTCGCCAGTCTCTGCTTAAGGCTACATCAAGAGGAAACAAACTTTAGGGATAGAACGTAGAACTACTTTATTGTGTCATGTTTCAAGTAGCTAGCCCAAACCGTTTTTGATTTAAAGTTCTAACTGCATCTGTCAATATAGGAGAAAACAGAGTGAAACCTAAAAATTCAAACTGTTCCTGCAAACGAATGCTTCAACCTAGAAGAACAAAACTTGGGCATCCAAGTGGGAATGGTGTACTGATCATTACTTGAATGTATCATGAAGATTGGATGAAAAAATATATGTTGAGATTTCAGGAGACTCTAGTTTTTTGAAAGTTTGGCAACCCCTTTCAATATAAGTGTTATTCGCCAGTCCCTGCATTAGGCTACATCAAGAGGAAACAAACCTTAGAGATAGAACGTAGAACTACTTTATTGTGTCAAGTTTCAAGAAGCTAGCACAAACCGTGTTTGATTTAGAGTTCTAGCTGCATCTGTCAATATAGGAGAAAACAGAGTGAAACCTAGAAATTCAAACTGTTACTGCAAACGAATGCATCAACCTAGGAGAACGAAACTTGGGCATCCAAGTTTGATTGGTGTACTGCTCATTACTTGAAAGTATCATTAAGGTCGGAAAAAAAATATGTGTTGAGATTTCAGGAGACTCTAGTTTTTTGGCAGCCTAACAACGCCTTTCATTGAAAGTGTTATTCGCCAGTCTGTGCTGAAGGCTACATCAAGAGGAAACAAACCTTAGGGATAGAATGTAGAACTACTTTATTGTGTCAAGTTTCAAGAAGCTAGCCCAAACCGTGTATGATTTAGAGTTTGAACTACATTTGTCAATATAGGAGAAAACAGACTGAAACCTAAAAATTCAAACTGTTACTGCAAACGAATGCTTCAACGTAGGAGAATGAAACTTGAGCATCCAAGTGGGATTGGTGTACTGATCATTACTCGAAAGCGTCATGAAGATTGGATGAAAAAATATATGTTGAGACTTCAGAAGACTCTAGTTTTTGGAAGTTTGGCAACCCCTTTCAATAAAAGTGTTATTCGCCAGTCCCTGCATTAGGCTACATGAAGAGGAAACAAACCTTAGAGATAGAACGTAGAACAACAGTATTTTGTCAAGGTTCAACAAGCTAGCACAAACCGTGTTTGATTTAGAGTTCGAACTGCATCTGTCAATATAGGACAAAACAGAGTGAAACCTAAAAATTCAAACTGTTCCTGCAAAAGAATGCTTCAACCTAGGAGAACGAAACTTGGGCATCCAAGTTTGATTGGTGCACTGCTCATTACTTGAAAGTATCATGAAGGTCTGAAGAAAAAATATATGATGAGATTTCAGGAGACTGTAGTTTTTTGGCAGCCTAACAACGCCTTTCATTGAATGTGTTATTCGCCAGTCTCTGCTTAAGGCTACATCAAGAGGAAACAAACCTTAGGGATAGAACGTAGATCTACTTTATTGTGTCATGTTTCAAGTAGCTAGCCCAAACCATTTTTTATTTAAAGTTCTAACTGCATCTGTCAATATAGGAGAAAACAGAGTGAAACCTAAAAATTCAAACTGTTCCTGCAAACGAATGCTTCAACCTAGAAGAACAAAACTTGGGCATCCAAGTGGGAATGGTGTACTGATCATTACTTGAATGTATCATGAAGATTGGATGAAAAAATATATGTTGAGATTTCAGGAGACTCTAGTATTTTGAAAGTTTGGCAACCCCTTTCAATATAAGTGTTATTCGCCAGTCCCTGCTTTAGGCTACATCAAGAGGAAACAAACCTTAGAGATAGAACGTAGAACTACTTTATTGTGTCAAGTTTCAAGAAGCTAGCACAAACCGTGTTTGATTTAGAGTTCTAGCTGCATTTGTCAATATAGGAGAAAACAGAGTGAAACCTAGAAATTCAAACTGTTACTGCAAACGAATGCATCAACCTAGGAGAACGAAACTTGGGCATCCAAGTTTGATTGGTGTACTGCTCATTACTTGAAAGTATCATTAAGGTCGGAAAAAAAATATGTGTTGAGATTTCAGGAGACTCTAGTTTTTTGGCAGCCTAACAACGCCTTTCAATGAAAGTGTTATTCCCCAGTCTGTGCTGAAGGCTACATCAAGAGGAAACAAACCTTAGGGATAGAATGTAGAACTACTTTATTGTGTCAAGTTTCAAGAAGCTAGCCCAAACCGTGTATGATTTAGAGTTTGAACTACATTTGTCAATATAGGAGAAAACAGAGTGAAACCTAAAAATTCAAACTGTTACTGCAAACGAATGCTTCAACGTAGGAGAATGAAACTTGAGCATCCAAGTGGGATTGGTGTACTGATCATTACTCGAAAGCGTCATGAAGATTGGATGAAAAAATATATGTTGAGATTTCAGAAGACTCTAGTTTTTGGAAGTTTGGCAACCCCTTTCAATAAAAGTGTTATTCGCCAGTCCCTGCATTAGGCTACATGAAGAGGAAACAAACCTTAGAGATAGAACGTAGAACAACAGTATTTTGTGAAGATTCAACAAGCTAGCACAAACCGTGTTTGATTTAGAGTTCAAACTGCATCTGTCAATATAGGACAAAACAGAGTGAAACCTAAAAATTCAAACTGTTCCTGCAAAAGAATGCTTCAACCTAGGAGAACGAAACTTGGGCATCCAAGTTTGATTGGTGCACTGCTCATTACTTGAAAGTATCATGAAGGTCTGAAGAAAAAATATATGATGAGATTTCAGGAGACTGTAGTTTTTTGGCAGCCTAACAACGCCTTTCATTGAATGTGTTATTCGCCAGTCTCTGCTTAAGGCTACATCAAGAGGAAACAAACCTTAGGGATAGAACGTAGATCTACTTTATTGTGTCATGTTTCAAGTAGCTAGCCCAAACCGTTTTTGATTTAAAGTTCTAACTGCATCAGTCAATATAGGAGAAAACAGAGTGAAACCTAAAAATTCAAACTGTTCCTGCAAACGAATGCTTCAACCTAGAAGAACAAAACTTGGGCATCCAAGTGGGAATGGTGTACTGATCATTACTTGAATGTATCATGAAGATTGGATGAAAAAATATATGTTGAGATTTCAGGAGACTCTAGTATTTTGAAAGTTTGGCAACCCCTTTAAATATAAGTGTTATTCGCCAGTCCCTGCTTTAGGCTACATCAAGA
>NW_027513946.1:60001-87831 GCF_048772815.1 Callospermophilus lateralis | reverse complement strand
GGCAACCCCTTTCAATAAAAGTGTTATTCGCCAGTAACTGCATTAGGCTACATCAAGAGGAAACAAACCTTAGAGATAGAACGTAGAACTACAGTATTTTGTCAAGTTTCAAGAAGCTAGCACAAACCATGTTTGATTTAGAGTTCGAACTGCATCTGTCAATATAGGACAAAACAGAGTGAAACCTAAAAATTCAAACTGTTCCTGCAAACGAATGCTTCAACCTAGGAGAACGAAACTTGGGCATCCAAGTTTGATTGGTGCACTGCTCATTACTTGAAAGTATCATGAAGGTCGGAAGAAAAAATATATGATGAGATTTCAGGAGACTGTAGTTTTTTGGCAGCCTAACAACGCCTTTCATTGAATGTGTTATTCGCCAGTCTCTGCTTAAGGCTACATCAAGAGGAAACAAACCTTAGGGATAGAACGTAGAACTACTTTACTGTGTCATGTTTCAAGTAGCTAGCACAAACCGTGTTTGATTTAAAGTTCTAACTGAATCTGTCAATATAGGAGAAAACAGAGTGAAACCTAAAAATTCAAACTGTTCCTGCAAACGAATGCTTCAACCTAGAAGAACAAAACTTGGGCATCCACGTGGGAATGGTGTACTGATCATTACTTGAATGTATCATGAAGATTGGATGAAAAAATATATGTTGAGATTTCAGGAGACTCTAGTTTTTTGAAAGTTTGGCAACCCCTTTCAATATAAGTGTTATTCGCCAGTCCGTGCATTAGGCTACATCAAGAGGAAACAAACCTTAGAGATAGAACGTAGAACTACTTTATTGTGTCAAGTTTCAAGAAGCTAGCACAAACCGTGTTTGATTTAGAGTTCTAGCTGCATCTGTCAATATAGGAGAAAACAGAGTGAAACCTAGAAATTCAAACTGTTACTGCAAACGAATGCATCAACCTAGGAGAACGAAACTTGGGCATCCAAGTTTGATTGGTGTACTGCTCATTACTTGAAAGTATCATTAAGGTCGGAAAAAAATATGTGTTGAGATTTCAGGAGACTCTAGTTTTTTGGCAGCCTAACAACGCCTTTCATTGAAAGTGTTATTCGCCAGTCTGTGCTGAAGGCTACATCAAGAGGAAACAAACCTTAGGGATAGAATGTAGAACTACTTTATTGTGTCAAGTTTCAAGAAGCTGGCCCAAACCGTGTATGATTTAGAGTTTGAACTACATTTGTCAATATAGGAGAAAACAGTGAAACCTAAAAATTCAAACTGTTACTGCAAACGAATGCTTCAACGTAGGAGAATGAAACTTGAGAATCCAAGTGGGATTGGTGTACTGATCATTACTTGAAAGTATCATGAAGATTGGATGAAAAAATATATGTTGAGATTTAAGAAGACTCTAGTTTTTGGAAGTTTGGCAACCCCTTTCAATAAAAGTGTTATTCGCCAGTAACTGGATTAGGCTACATCAAGAGGAAACAAACCTTAGAGATAGAACGTAGAACTACAGTATTTTGTCAAGTTTCAAGAAGCTAGCACAAACCGTGTTTGATTTAGAGTTCGAACTGCATCTGTCAATATAGGACAAAACAGAGTGAAACCTAAAAATTCAAACTGTTCCTGCAAACGAATGCTTCAACCTAGGAGAACGAAACTTGGGCATCCAAGTTTGATTGGTGCACTGCTCATTTCTTGAAAGTATCATGAAGGTCGGAAGAAAAAAATATATGATGAGATTTCAGGAGACTGTAGTTTTTTGGCAGCCTAACAACGCCTTTCATTGAATGTGTTATTCGCCAGTCTCTGCTTAAGGGTACATCAAGAGGAAACAAACCTTAGGGATAGAACTTAGAACTACTTTATTGTGTCATGTTTCAAGTAGCTAGCACAAACCGTGTTTGATTTAAAGTTCTAACTGCATCTGTCAATATAGGAGAAAACAGAGTGAAACCTAAAAATTCAAACTGTTCCTCCAAACGAATGCTTCAACCTAGAAGAACAAAACTTGGGCATCCAAGTGGGAATGGTGTACTGATCATTACTTGAATGTATCATGAAGATTGGATGAAAAAATATATGTTGAGATTTCAGGAGACTCTAGTTTTTTGAAAGTTTGGCAACCCCTTTCAATATAAGTGTTATTCGCCAGTCCCTGCATTAGGCTACATCAAGAGGAAACAAACCTTAGAGATAGAAAGTAGAACTACTTTATTGTGTCAAGTTTCAAGAAGCTAGCACAAACCGTGTTTGATTTAGAGTTCTAGCTGCATCTGTCAATATAGGAGAAAACAGAGTGAAACCTAGAAATTCAAACTGTTACTGCAAACGAATGCATCAACCTAGGAGAACGAAACTTGGGCATCCAAGTTTGATTGGTGTACTGCTCATTACTTGAAAGTATCATTAAGGTCGGAAAAAAAATATGTGTTGAGATTTCAGGAGACTCTAGTTTTTTGGCAGCCTAACAACGCCTTTCATTGAAAGTGTTATTCGCCAGTCTGTGCTGAATGCTACATCAAGAGGAAACAAATTTTAGGGATATAATGTAGAACTACTTTATTGTGTCAAGTTTCAAGAGGCTAGCCCAAACCGTGTATGATTTAGAGTTTGAACTACATTTGTCAATATAGGAGAAAAGAGAGTGAAACCTAAAAATTCAAACTGTTCCTTCAAACGAATGCTTCAATGTAGGAGAATGAAACTTGAGCATCCAAGTGGGATTGGTGTACTGATCATTACTTGAAAGTATCATGAAGTTTGGATGAAAAAATATATGTTGAGATTTAAGAAGACTCTAGTTTTTGGAAGTTTGGCAACCCCTTTCAATAAAAGTGTTATTCGCCAGTAACTGCATTAGGCTACATCAAGAGGAAACAAACCTTAGAGATAGAACGTAGAACTACAGTATTTTGTCAAGTTTCAAGAAGCTAGCACAAACCGTGTTTGATTTAGAGTTCGAACTGCATCTGTCAATATAGGACAAAACAGAGTGAAACCTAAAAATTCAAACTGTTCCTGCAAACGAATGCTTCAACCTAGGAGAACGAAACTTGGGCATCCAAGTTTGATTGGTGCACTGCTCATTACTTGAAAGTATCATGAAGGTCGGAAGAAAAAATATATGATGAGATTTCAGGAGACTGTAGTTTTTTGGCAGCCTAACAACGCCTTTCATTGAATGTGTTATTCGCCAGTCTCTGCTTAAGGCTACATCAAGAGGAAACAAACCTTAGGGATAGAACGTAGAACTACTTTACTGTGTCATGTTTCAAGTAGCTAGCACAAACCGTGTTTGATTTAAAGTTCTAACTGAATCTGTCAATATAGGAGAAAACAGAGTGAAACCTAAAAATTCAAACTGTTCCTGCAAACGAATGCTTCAACCTAGAAGAACAAAACTTGGGCATCCACGTGGGAATGGTGTACTGATCATTACTTGAATGTATCATGAAGATTGGATGAAAAAATATATGTTGAGATTTCAGGAGACTCTAGTTTTTTGAAAGTTTGGCAACCCCTTTCAATATAAGTGTTATTCGCCAGTCCGTGCATTAGGCTACATCAAGAGGAAACAAACCTTAGAGATAGAACGTAGAACTACTTTATTGTGTCAAGTTTCAAGAAGCTAGCACAAACCGTGTTTGATTTAGAGTTCTAGCTGCATCTGTCAATATAGGAGAAAACAGAGTGAAACCTAGAAATTCAAACTGTTACTGCAAACGAATGCATCAACCTAGGAGAACGAAACTTGGGCATCCAAGTTTGATTGGTGTACTGCTCATTACTTGAAGTATCATTAAGGTCGGAAAAAAATATGTGTTGAGATTTCAGGAGACTCTAGTTTTTTGGCAGCCTAACAACGCCTTTCATTGAAAGTGTTATTCGCCAGTCTGTGCTGAAGGCTACATCAAGAGGAAACAAACCTTAGGGATAGAATGTAGAACTACTTTATTGTGTCAAGTTTCAAGAAGCTGGCCCAAACCGTGTATGATTTAGAGTTTGAACTACATTTGTCAATATAGGAGAAAACAGTGAAACCTAAAAATTCAAACTGTTACTGCAAACGAATGCTTCAACGTAGGAGAATGAAACTTGAGAATCCAAGTGGGATTGGTGTACTGATCATTACTTGAAAGTATCATGAAGATTGGATGAAAAAATATATGTTGAGATTTAAGAAGACTCTAGTTTTTGGAAGTTTGGCAACCCCTTTCAATAAAAGTGTTATTCGCCAGTAACTGCATTAGGCTACATCAAGAGGAAACAAACCTTAGAGATAGAACGTAGAACTACAGTATTTTGTCAAGTTTCAAGAAGCTAGCACAAACCGTGTTTGATTTAGAGTTCGAACTGCATCTGTCAATATAGGACAAAACAGAGTGAAACCTAAAAATTCAAACTGTTCCTGCAAACGAATGCTTCAACCTAGGAGAATGAAACTTGGGCATCCAAGTTTGATTGGTGCACTGCTCATTTCTTGAAAGTATCATGAAGGTCGGAAGAAAAAAATATATGATGAGATTTCAGGAGACTGTAGTTTTTTGGCAGCCTAACAACGCCTTTCATTGAATGTGTTATTCGCCAGTCTCTGCTTAAGGGTACATCAAGAGGAAACAAACCTTAGGGATAGAACTTAGAACTACTTTATTTTGTCATGTTTCAAGTAGCTAGCACAAACCGTGTTTGATTTAAAGTTCTAACTGCATCTGTCAATATAGGAGAAAACAGAGTGAAACCTAAAAATTCAAACTGTTCCTCCAAACGAATGCTTCAACCTAGAAGAACAAAACTTGGGCATCCAAGTGGGAATGGTGTACTGATCATTACTTGAATGTATCATGAAGATTGGATGAAAAAATATATGTTGAGATTTCAGGAGACTCTAGTTTTTTGAAAGTTTGGCAACCCCTTTCAATATAAGTGTTATTCGCCAGTCCCTGCATTAGGCTACATCAAGAGGAAACAAACCTTAGAGATAGAACGTAGAACTACTTTATTGTGTCAAGTTTCAAGAAGCTAGCACAAACTGTGTTTGATTTAGAGTTCTAGCTGCATCTGTCAATATAGGAGAAAACAGAGTGAAACCTAGAAATTCAAACTGTTACTGCAAACGAATGCATCAACCTAGGAGAACGAAACTTGGGCATCCAAGTTTGATTGGTGTACTGCTCATTACTTGAAAGTATCATTAAGGTCGGAAAAAAATATGTGTTGAGATTTCAAGAGACTCTAGTTTTTTGGCAGCCTAACAACGCCTTTCATTGAAAGTGTTATTCGCCAGTCTGTGCTGAAGGCTACATCAAGAGGAAACAAACCTTAGAGATAGAACGTAGAACTACTTTATTGTGTCAAGTTTCAAGTAGCTAGCACAAACCGTGTTTGATTTAGAGTTCTAGCTGCATCTGTCAATATAGGAGAAAACAGAGTGAAACCTAGAAATTCAAACTGTTACTGCAAACGAATGCATCAACCTAGGAGAACGAAACATGGGCATCCAAGTTTGATTGGTGTACTGCTCATTACTTGAAAGTATCATTAAGGTTGGAAAAAAATATGTGTTGAGATTTCAGGAGACGCTAGTTTTTTGGCAGCCTAACAATGCCTTTCATTGAAAGTGTTATTCGCCAGTCTGTGCTGAAGGCTACATCAAGAGGAAACAAACCTTAGGGATAGAATGTAGAACTACTTTATTGTGTCAAGTTTCAAGAAGCTAGCCCAAACCGTGTATGATTTAGAGTTTGAACTACATTTGTCTATATAGAAGAAAACAGTGAAACCTAAAAATTCAAACTGTTACTGCAAACGAATGCTTCAACGTAGGAGAATGAAACTTGAGCATCCAAGTGGGATTGGTGTACTGATCATTACTTGAAAGTATCATGAAGATTGGATGCAAAAATATATGTTGAGATTTCAGAAGACTCTAGTTTTTGGAAGTTTGGCAACCCCTTTCAATAAAAGTGTTATTTGCCAGTAACTGCATTAGGCTACATCAAGAGGAAACAAACCTTAGAGATAGAACGTAGAACTACAGTATTTTGTCAAGTTTCAAGAAGCTAGCACAAACCGTGTTTGATTTAGAGTTCGAACTGCATCTGTCAATATAGGACAAAACAGAGTGAAACCTAAAAATTCAAACTGTTCCTGCAAACGAATGCTTCAACCTAGAAGAACAAAACTTGGGCATACAAGTGGGAATGGTGTACTGATCATTACTTGAATGTATCATGAAGATTGGATGAAAAAATATATGTTGAGATTTCAGGAGACTCTAGTTTTTTGAACGTTTGGCAACCCCTTTCAATATAAGTGTTATTCGCCAGTCCCTGCATTAGGCTACATCAAGAGGAAACAAACCTTAGAGATAGAAAGTAGAACTACTTTATTGTGTCAAGTTTCAAGAAGCTAGCACAAACCGTGTTTGATTTAGAGTTCTAGCTGCATCTGTCAATATAGGAGAAAACAGAGTGAAACCTAGAAATTCAAACTGTTACTGCAAACGAATGCATCAACCTAGGAGAACGAAACTTGGGCATCCAAGTTTGATTGGTGTACTGCTCATTACTTGAAAGTATCATTAAGGTCGGAAAAAAAATATGTGTTGAGATTTCAGGAGACTCTAGTTTTTTGGCAGCCTAACAACGCCTTTCATTGAAAGTGTTATTCGCCAGTCTGTGCTGAATGCTACATCAAGAGGAAACAAATTTTAGGGATATAATGTAGAACTACTTTATTGTGTCAAGTTTCAAGAGGCTAGCCCAAACCGTGTATGATTTAGAGTTTGAACTACATTTGTCAATATAGGAGAAAAGAGAGTGAAACCTAAAAATTCAAACTGTTCCTTCAAACGAATGCTTCAATGTAGGAGAATGAAACTTGAGCATCCAAGTGGGATTGGTGTACTGATCATTACTTGAAAGTATCATGAAGTTTGGATGAAAAAATATATGTTGAGATTTAAGAAGACTCTAGTTTTTGGAAGTTTGGCAACCCCTTTCAATAAAAGTGTTATTCGCCAGTAACTGCATTAGGCTACATCAAGAGGAAACAAACCTTAGAGATAGAACGTAGAACTACAGTATTTTGTCAAGTTTCAAGAAGCTAGCACAAACCGTGTTTGATTTAGAGTTCGAACTGCATCTGTCAATATAGGACAAAACAGAGTGAAACCTAAAAATTCAAACTGTTCCTGCAAACGAATGCTTCAACCTAGGAGAACGAAACTTGGGCATCCAAGTTTGATTGGTGCACTGCTCATTACTTGAAAGTATCATGAAGGTCGGAAGAAAAAATATATGATGAGATTTCAGGAGACTGTAGTTTTTTGGCAGCCTAACAACGCCTTTCATTGAATGTGTTATTCGCCAGTCTCTGCTTAAGGCTACATCAAGAGGAAACAAACCTTAGGGATAGAACTTAGAACTACTTTACTGTGTCATGTTTCAAGTAGCTAGCACAAACCGTGTTTGATTTAAAGTTCTAACTGAATCTGTCAATATAGGAGAAAACAGAGTGAAACCTAAAAATTCAAACTGTTCCTGCAAACGAATGCTTCAACCTAGAAGAACAAAACTTGGGCATCCACGTGGGAATGGTGTACTGATCATTACTTGAATGTATCATGAAGATTGGATGAAAAAATATATGTTGAGATTTCAGGAGACTCTAGTTTTTTGAAAGTTTGGCAACCCCTTTCAATATAAGTGTTATTCGCCAGTCCGTGCATTAGGCTACATCAAGAGGAAACAAACCTTAGAGATAGAACGTAGAACTACTTTATTGTGTCAAGTTTCAAGAAGCTAGCACAAACCGTGTTTGATTTAGAGTTCTAGCTGCATCTGTCAATATAGGAGAAAACAGAGTGAAACCTAGAAATTCAAACTGTTACTGCAAACGAATGCATCAACCTAGGAGAACGAAACTTGGGCATCCAAGTTTGATTGGTGTACTGCTCATTACTTGAAAGTATCATTAAGGTCGGAAAAAAATATGTGTTGAGATTTCAGGAGACTCTAGTTTTTTGGCAGCCTAACAACGCCTTTCATTGAAAGTGTTATTCGCCAGTCTGTGCTGAAGGCTACATCAAGAGGAAACAAACCTTAGGGATAGAATGTAGAACTACTTTATTGTGTCAAGTTTCAAGAAGCTGGCCCAAACCGTGTATGATTTAGAGTTTGAACTACACTTGTCAATATAGGAGAAAACAGTGAAACCTAAAAATTCAAACTGTTACTGCAAACGAATGCTTCAACGTAGGAGAATGAAACTTGAGAATCCAAGTGGGATTGGTGTACTGATCATTACTTGAAAGTATCATGAAGATTGGATGAAAAAATATATGTTGAGATTTAAGAAGACTCTAGTTTTTGGAAGTTTGGCAACCCCTTTCAATAAAAGTGTTATTCGCCAGTAACTGCATTAGGCTACATCAAGAGGAAACAAACCTTAGAGATAGAACGTAGAACTACAGTATTTTGTCAAGTTTCAAGAAGCTAGCACAAACCGTGTTTGATTTAGAGTTCGAACTGCATCTGTCAATATAGGACAAAACAGAGTGAAACCTAAAAATTCAAACTGTTCCTGCAAACGAATGCTTCAACCTAGGAGAACGAAACTTGGGCATCCAAGTTTGATTGGTGCACTGCTCATTTCTTGAAAGTATCATGAAAGTCGGAAGAAAAAAATATATGATGAGATTTCAGGAGACTGTAGTTTTTTGGCAGCCTAACAACGCCTTTCATTGAATGTGTTATTCGCCAGTCTCTGCTTAAGGGTACATCAAGAGGAAACAAACCTTAGGGATAGAACTTAGAACTACTTTATTGTGTCATGTTTCAAGTAGCTAGCACAAACCGTGTTTGATTTAAAGTTCTAACTGCATCTGTCAATATAGGAGAAAACAGAGTGAAACCTAAAAATTCAAACTGTTCCTCCAAACGAATGCTTCAACCTAGAAGAACAAAACTTGGGCATCCAAGTGGGAATGGTGTACTGATCATTACTTGAATGTATCATGAAGATTGGATGAAAAAATATATGTTGAGATTTCAGGAGACTCTAGTTTTTTGAAAGTTTGGCAACCCCTTTCAATATAAGTGTTATTCGCCAGTCCCTGCATTAGGCTACATCAAGAGGAAACAAACCTTAGAGATAGAAAGTAGAACTACTTTATTGTGTCAAGTTTCAAGAAGCTAGCACAAACCGTGTTTGATTTAGAGTTCTAGCTGCATCTGTCAATATAGGAGAAAACAGAGTGAAACCTAGAAATTCAAACTGTTACTGCAAACGAATGCATCAACCTAGGAGAACGAAACTTGGGCATCCAAGTTTGATTGGTGTACTGCTCATTACTTGAAAGTATCATTAAGGTCGGAAAAAAAATATGTGTTGAGATTTCAGGAGACTCTAGTTTTTTGGCAGCCTAACAACGCCTTTCATTGAAAGTGTTATTCGCCAGTCTGTGCTGAATGCTACATCAAGAGGAAACAAATTTTAGGGATATAATGTAGAACTACTTTATTGTGTCAAGTTTCAAGAGGCTAGCCCAAACCGTGTATGATTTAGAGTTTGAACTACATTTGTCAATATAGGAGAAAAGAGAGTGAAACCTAAAAATTCAAACTGTTCCTTCAAACGAATGCTTCAATGTAGGAGAATGAAACTTGAGCATCCAAGTGGGATTGGTGTACTGATCATTACTTGAAAGTATCATGAAGTTTGGATGAAAAAATATATGTTGAGATTTAAGAAGACTCTAGTTTTTGGAAGTTTGGCAACCCCTTTCAATAAAAGTGTTATTCGCCAGTAACTGCATTAGGCTACATCAAGAGGAAACAAACCTTAGAGATAGAACGTAGAACTACAGTATTTTGTCAAGTTTCAAGAAGCTAGCACAAACCGTGTTTGATTTAGAGTTCGAACTGCATCTGTCAATATAGGACAAAACAGAGTGAAACCTAAAAATTCAAACTGTTCCTGCAAACGAATGCTTCAACCTAGGAGAACGAAACTTGGGCATCCAAGTTTGATTGGTGCACTGCTCATTACTTGAAAGTATCATGAAGGTCGGAAGAAAAAATATATGATGAGATTTCAGGAGACTGTAGTTTTTTGGCAGCCTAACAACGCCTTTCATTGAATGTGTTATTCGCCAGTCTCTGCTTAAGGCTACATCAAGAGGAAACAAACCTTAGGGATAGAACGTAGAACTACTTTACTGTGTCATGTTTCAAGTAGCTAGCACAAACCGTGTTTGATTTAAAGTTCTAACTGAATCTGTCAATATAGGAGAAAACAGAGTGAAACCTAAAAATTCAAACTGTTCCTGCAAACGAATGCTTCAACCTAGAAGAACAAAACTTGGGCATCCACGTGGGAATGGTGTACTGATCATTACTTGAATGTATCATGAAGATTGGATGAAAAAATATATGTTGAGATTTCAGGAGACTCTAGTTTTTTGAAAGTTTGGCAACCCCTTTCAATATAAGTGTTATTCGCCAGTCCGTGCATTAGGCTACATCAAGAGGAAACAAACCTTAGAGATAGAACGTAGAACTACTTTATTGTGTCAAGTTTCAAGAAGCTAGCACAAACCGTGTTTGATTTAGAGTTCTAGCTGCATCTGTCAATATAGGAGAAAACAGAGTGAAACCTAGAAATTCAAACTGTTACTGCAAACGAATGCATCAACCTAGGAGAACGAAACTTGGGCATCCAAGTTTGATTGGTGTACTGCTCATTACTTGAAAGTATCATTAAGGTCGGAAAAAAATATGTGTTGAGATTTCAGGAGACTCTAGTTTTTTGGCAGCCTAACAACGCCTTTCATTGAAAGTGTTATTCGCCAGTCTGTGCTGAAGGCTACATCAAGAGGAAACAAAAATTAGGGATAGAATGTAGAACTACTTTATTGTGTCAAGTTTCAAGAAGCTGGCCCAAACCGTGTATGATTTAGAGTTTGAACTACATTTGTCAATATAGGAGAAAACAGTGAAACCTAAAAATTCAAACTGTTACTGCAAACGAATGCTTCAACGTAGGAGAATGAAACTTGAGAATCCAAGTGGGATTGGTGTACTGATCATTACTTGAAAGTATCATGAAGATTGGATGAAAAAATATATGTTGAGATTTAAGAAGAGTCTAGTTTTTGGAAGTTTGGCAACCCCTTTCAATAAAAGTGTTATTCGCCAGTAACTGCATTAGGCTACATCAAGAGGAAACAAACCTTAGAGATAGAACGTAGAACTACAGTATTTTGTCAAGTTTCAAGAAGCTAGCACAAACCGTGTTTGATTTAGAGTTCGAACTGCATCTGTCAATATAGGACAAAACAGAGTGAAACCTAAAAATTCAAACTGTTCCTGCAAACGAATGCTTCAACCTAGGAGAACGAAACTTGGGCATCCAAGTTTGATTGGTGCACTGCTCATTTCTTGAAAGTATCATGAAGGTCGGAAGAAAAAAATATATGATGAGATTTCAGGAGACTGTAGTTTTTTGGCAGCCTAACAACGCCTTTCATTGAATGTGTTATTCGCCAGTCTCTGCTTAAGGGTACATCAAGAGGAAACAAACCTTAGGGATAGAACTTAGAACTACTTTATTGTGTCATGTTTCAAGTAGCTAGCACAAACCGTGTTTGATTTAAAGTTCTAACTGCATCTGTCAATATAGGAGAAAACAGAGTGAAACCTAAAAATTCAAACTGTTCCTCCAAACGAATGCTTCAACCTAGAAGAACAAAACTTGGGCATCCAAGTGGGAATGGTGTACTGATCATTACTTGAATGTATCATGAAGATTGGATGAAAAAATATATGTTGAGATTTCAGGAGACTCTAGTTTTTTGAAAGTTTGGCAACCCCTTTCAATATAAGTGTTATTCGCCAGTCCCTGCATTAGGCTACATCAAGAGGAAACAAACCTTAGAGATAGAACGTAGAACTACTTTATTGTGTCAAGTTTCAAGAAGCTAGCACAAACTGTGTTTGATTTAGAGTTCTAGCTGCATCTGTCAATATAGGAGAAAACAGAGTGAAACCTAGAAATTCAAACTGTTACTGCAAACGAATGCATCAACCTAGGAGAACGAAACTTGGGCATCCAAGTTTGATTGGTGTACTGCTCATTACTTGAAAGTATCATTAAGGTCGGAAAAAAATATGTGTTGAGATTTCAGGAGACTCTAGTTTTTTGGCAGCCTAACAACGCCTTTCATTGAAAGTGTTATTCGCCAGTCTGTGCTGAAGGCTACATCAAGAGGAAACAAACCTTAGAGATAGAACGTAGAACTACTTTATTGTGTCAAGTTTCAAGTAGCTAGCACAAACCGTGTTTGATTTAGAGTTCTAGCTGCATCTGTCAATATAGGAGAAAACAGAGTGAAACCTAGAAATTCAAACTGTTACTGCAAACGAATGCATCAACCTAGGAGAACGAAACTTGGGCATCCAAGTTTGATTGGTGTACTGCTCATTACTTGAAAGTATCATTAAGGTTGGAAAAAAATATGTGTTGAGATTTCAGGAGACGCTAGTTTTTTGGCAGCCTAACAATGCCTTTCATTGAAAGTGTTATTCGCCAGTCTGTGCTGAAGGCTACATCAAGAGGAAACAAACCTTAGGGATAGAATGTAGAACTACTTTATTGTGTCAAGTTTCAAGAAGCTAGCCCAAACCGTGTATGATTTAGAGTTTGAACTACATTTGTCTATATAGAAGAAAACAGTGAAACCTAAAAATTCAAACTGTTACTGCAAACGAATGCTTCAACGTAGGAGAATGAAACTTGAGCATCCAAGTGGGATTGGTGTACTGATCATTACTTGAAAGTATCATGAAGATTGGATGCAAAAATATATGTTGAGATTTCAGAAGACTCTAGTTTTTGGAAGTTTGGCAACCCCTTTCAATAAAAGTGTTATTTGCCAGTAACTGCATTAGGCTACATCAAGAGGAAACAAACCTTAGAGATAGAACGTAGAACTACAGTATTTTGTCAAGTTTCAAGAAGCTAGCACAAACCGTGTTTGATTTAGAGTTCGAACTGCATCTGTCAATATAGGACAAAACAGAGTGAAACCTAAAAATTCAAACTGTTCCTGCAAACGAATGCTTCAACCTAGAAGAACAAAACTTGGGCATCCAAGTGGGAATGGTGTACTGATCATTACTTGAATGTATCATGAAGATTGGATGAAAATATATATGTTGAGATTTCAGGAGACTCTAGTTTTTTGAAAGTTTGGCAACCCCTTTCAATATAAGTGTTATTCGCCAGTCCCTGCATTAGGCTACATCAAGAGGAAACAAACCTTAGAGATAGAACGTAGAACTACTTTATTGTGTCAAGTTTCAAGAAGCTAGCACAAACCGTGTTTGATTTAGAGTTCTAGCTGCATCTGTCAATATAGGAGAAAACAGAGTGAAACCTAGAAATTCAAACTGTTACTGCAAACGAATGCATCAACCTAGGAGAACGAAACTTGGGCATCCAAGTTTGATTGGTGTACTGCTCATTACTTGAAAGTATCATTAAGGTCGGAAAAAAATATGTGTTGAGATTTCAGGAGACTCTAGTTTTTTGGCAGCCTAACAACGCCTTTCATTGAAAGTGTTATTCGCCAGTCTGTGCTGAAGGCTACATCAAGAGGAAACAAACCTTAGGGATAGAATGTAGAACTACTTTATTGTGTCAAGTTTCAAGAAGCTAGCCCAAACCGTGTATGATTTAGAGTTTGAACTACATTTGTCAATATAGGAGAAAGCAGAATGAAACCTAAAAATTCAAACTGTTACTGCAAACGAATGCTTCAACGTAGGAGAATGAAACTTGAGCATCCAAGTGGGATTGGTGTACTGATCATTACTCGAACGTATCATGAAGATTTAATAAAAAAATATATGTTGAGATTTCAGAAGACTCTAGTTTTGGGAAGTTTGGCAACCCCTTTCAATAAAAGTGTTATTCGCCAGTCCCGGCATTAGGCTACATCAAGAGGAAACAAACCTTAGAGATAGAACGTAGAACTACAGTATTTTGTCAAGTTTCAAGAAGCTAGCACAAACCGTGTTTGATTTAGAGTTCGAACTGCATCTGTCAATATAGGACAAAACAGAGTGAAACCTAAAAATTCCAACTGTTCCTGCAAACGAATGCTTCAACCTAGGAGAACGAAACTTGGGCATCCAAGTTTGATTGGTGCACTGCTCATTACTTGAAAGTATCATGAAGGTCGGAAGAAAAAATATATGATGAGATTTCAGGAGACTGTAGTTTTTTTACAGCCTAACAACGCCTTTCATTGAATGTGTTATTCGCCAGTCTCTGCTTAAGGCTACATCAAGAGGAAACAAACCTTAGGGATAGAACGTAGAACTACTTTATTGTGTCATGTTTCAAGTAGCTAGCACAAACCGTGTTTGATTTAAAGTTCTAACTGCATCTGTCAATATAGGAGAAAACAGAGTGAAACCTAAAAATTCAAACTGTTCCTGCAAACGAATGCTTCAACCTAGAAGAACAAAACTTGGGCATCCAAGTGGGAATGGTGTACTGATCATTACTTGAATGTATCATGAAGATTGGATGAAAAAATATATGTTGAGAATTCAGGAGACTCTAGTTTTTTGAAAGTTTGGCAACCCCTTTCAATATAAGTGTTATTCGCCAGTCCCTGCATTAGGCTACATCAAGAGGAAACAAACCTTAGAGATAGAACGTAGAACTACTTTATTGTGTCAAGTTTCAAGAAGCTAGCACAAACCGTGTTTGATTTAGAGTTCTAGCTGCATCTGTCAATATAGGAGAAAACAGAGTGAAACCTAGAAATTCAAACTGTAACTGCAAACGAATGCATCAACCTAGGAGAACGAAACTTGGGCATCCAAGTTTGATTGGTGTACTGCTCATTACTTGAAAGTATCATTAAGGGCGGAAAAAAATATGTGTTGAGATTTCAGGAGACTCTAGTTTTTTGGCAGCCTAACAACGCCTTTCATTGAAAGTGTTATTCGCCAGTCTGTGCTGAAGGCTACATCAAGAGGAAACAAACCTTAGGGATAGAATGTAGAACTACTTTATTGTGTAAAGTTTCAAGAAGCTAGCCCAAACCGTGTATGATTTAGAGTTTGAACTACATTTGTCTATATAGAAGAAAACAGTGAAACCTAAAAATTCAAACTGTTACTGCAAACGAATGCTTCAACGTAGGAGAATGAAACTTGAGCATCCAAGTGGGATTGGTGTACTGATCATTACTTGAAAGTATCATGAAGATTGGATGCAAAAATATATGTTGAGATTTCAGAAGACTCTAGTTTTTGGAAGTTTGGCAACCCCTTTCAATAAAAGTGTTATTCGCCAGTAACTGCATTAGGCTACATCAAGAGGAAACAAACCTTAGAGATAGAACGTAGAACTACAGTATTTTGTCAAGTTTCAAGAAGCTAGCACAAACCGTGTTTGATTTAGAGTTCGAACTGCATCTGTCAATATAGGACAAAACAGAGTGAAACCTAAAACTTCAAACTGTTCCTGCAAACGAATGCTTCAACCTAGGAGAACGAAACTTGGGCATCCAAGTTTGATTGGTGCACTGCTCATTACTTGAAAGTATCATGAAGGTCGGAAGAAAAAATATATGATGAGATTTCAGGAGACTGTAGTTTTTTGGCAGCCTAACAACGCCTTTCATTGAATGTGTTATTCGCCAGTCTCTGCTTAAGGCTACATCAAGAGGAAACAAACCTTAGGGATAGAACGTAGAACTACTTTACTGTGTCATGTTTCAAGTAGCTAGCACAAACCGTGTTTGATTTAAAGTTCTAACTGAATCTGTCAATATCGGAGAAAACAGAGTGAAACCTAAAAATTCAAACTGTTCCTGCAAACGAATGCTTCAACCTAGAAGAACAAAACTTGGGCATCCAAGTGGGAATGGTGTACTGATCATTACTTGAATGTATCATGAAGATTGGATGAAAAAATATATGTTGAGATTTCAGGAGACTCTAGTTTTTTGAAAGTTTGGCAACCCCTTTCAATATAAGTGTTATTCGCCAGTCCGTGCATTAGGCTACATCAAGAGGAAACAAACCTTAGAGATAGAACGTAGAACTACTTTATTGTGTCAAGTTTCAAGAAGCTAGCATAAACCGTGTTTGATTTAGAGTTCTAGCTGCATCTGTCAATATAGGAGAAAACAGAGTGAAACCTAGAAATTCAAACTGTTACTGCAAACGAATGCATCAACCTAGGAGAACGAAACTTGGGCATCCAAGTTTGATTGGTGTACTGCTCATTACTTGAAAGTATCATTAAGGTCGGAAAAAAATATGTGTTGAGATTTCAGGAGACTCTAGTTTTTTGGCAGCCTAACAACGCCTTTCATTGAAAGTGTTATTCGCCAGTCTGTGCTGAAGGCTACATCAAGAGGAAACAAACCTTAGGGATAGAATGTAGAACTACTTTATTGTGTCAAGTTTCAAGAAGCTGGCCCAAACCGTGTATGATTTAGAGTTTGAACTACATTTGTCAATATAGGAGAAAACAGTGAAACCTAAAAATTCAAACTGTTACTGCAAACGAATGCTTCAACGTAGGAGAATGAAACTTGAGAATCCAAGTGGGATTGGTGTACTGATCATTACTTGAAAGTATCATGAAGATTGGATGAAAAAATATATGTTGAGATTTCAGAAGACTCTAGTTTTTGGAAGTTTGGCAACCCCTTTCAATAAAAGTGTTATTCGCCAGTAACTGCATTAGGCTACATCAAGAGGAAACAAACCTTAGAGATAGAACGTAGAACTACAGTATTTTGTCAAGTTTCAAGAAGCTAGCACAAACCGTGTTTGATTTAGAGTTCGAACTGCATCTGTCAATATAGGACAAAACAGAGTGAAACCTAAAAATTCAAACTGTTCCTGCAAACGAATGCTTCAACCTAGGAGAACGAAACTTGGGCATCCAAGTTTGATTGGTGCACTGCTCATTTATTGAAAGTATCATGAAGGTCGGAAGAAAAAAATATATGATGAGATTTCAGGAGACTGTAGTTTTTTGGCAGCCTAACAACGCCTTTCATTGAATGTGTTATTCGCCAGTCTCTGCTTAAGGGTACATCAAGAGGAAACAAACCTTAGGGATAGAACTTAGAACTACTTTATTGTGTCATGTTTCAAGTAGCTAGCACAAACCGTGTTTGATTTAAAGTTCTAACTGCATCTGTCAATATAGGAGAAAACAGAGTGAAACCTAAAAATTCAAACTGTTCCTCCAAACGAATGCTTCAACCTAGAAGAACAAAACTTGGGCATCCAAGTGGGAATGGTGTACTGATCATTACTTGAATGTATCATGAAGATTGGATGAAAAAATATATGTTGAGATTTCAGGAGACTCTAGTTTTTTGAAAGTTTGGCAACCCCTTTCAATATAAGTGTTATTCGCCAGTCCCTGCATTAGGCTACATCAAGAGGAAACAAACCTTAGAGATAGAACGTAGAACTACTTTATTGTGTCAAGTTTCAAGAAGCTAGCACAAACTGTGTTTGATTTAGAGTTCTAGCTGCATCTGTCAATATAGGAGAAAACAGAGTGAAACCTAGAAATTCAAACTGTTACTGCAAACGAATGCATCAACCTAGGAGAACGAAACTTGGGCATCCAAGTTTGATTGGTGTACTGCTCATTACTTGAAAGTATCATTAAGGTCGGAAAAAAATATGTGTTGAGATTTCAGGAGACTCTAGTTTTTTGGCAGCCTAACAACGCCTTTCATTGAAAGTGTTATTCGCCAGTCTGTGCTGAAGGCTACATCAAGAGGAAACAAACCTTAGAGATAGAACGTAGAACTACTTTATTGTGTCAAGTTTCAAGTAGCTAGCACAAACCGTGTTTGATTTAGAGTTCTAGCTGCATCTGTCAATATAGGAGAAAACAGAGTGAAACCTAGAAATTCAAACTGTTACTGCAAACGAATGCATCAACCTAGGAGAACGAAACTTGGGCATCCAAGTTTGATTGGTGTACTGCTCATTACTTGAAAGTATCATTAAGGTTGGAAAAAAAATATGTGTTGAGATTTCAGGAGACGCTAGTTTTTTGGCAGCCTAACAATGCCTTTCATTGAAAGTGTTATTCGCCAGTCTGTGCTGAAGGCTACATCAAGAGGAAACAAACCTTAGGGATAGAATGTAGAACTACTTTATTGTGTCAAGTTTCAAGAAGCTAGCCCAAACCGTGTATGATTTAGAGTTTGAACTACATTTGTCTATATAGAAGAAAACAGTGAAACCTAAAAATTCAAACTGTTACTGCAAACGAATGCTTCAACGTAGGAGAATGAAACTTGAGCATCCAAGTGGGATTGGTGTACTGATCATTACTTGAAAGTATCATGAAGATTGGATGCAAAAATATATGTTGAGATTTCAGAAGACTCTAGTTTTTGGAAGTTTGGCAACCCCTTTCAATAAAAGTGTTATTTGCCAGTAACTGCATTAGGCTACATCAAGAGGAAACAAACCTTAGAGATAGAACGTAGAACTACAGTATTTTGTCAAGTTTCAAGAAGCTAGCACAAACCGTGTTTGATTTAGAGTTCGAACTGCATCTGTCAATATAGGACAAAACAGAGTGAAACCTAAAAATTCAAACTGTTCCTGCAAACGAATGCTTCAACCTAGAAGAACAAAACTTGGGCATCCAAGTGGGAATGGTGTACTGATCATTACTTGAATGTATCATGAAGATTGGATGAAAAAATATATGTTGAGATTTCAGGAGACTCTAGTTTTTTGAAAGTTTGGCAACCCCTTTCAATATAAGTGTTATTCGCCAGTCCCTGCATTAGGCTACATCAAGAGGAAACAAACCTTAGAGATAGAACGTAGAACTACTTTATTGTGTCAAGTTTCAAGAAGCTAGCACAAACCGTGTTTGATTTAGAGTTCTAGCTGCATCTGTCAATATAGGAGAAAACAGAGTGAAACCTAGAAATTCAAACTGTTACTGCAAACGAATGCATCAACCTAGGAGAACGAAACTTGGGCATCCAAGTTTGATTGGTGTACTGCTCATTACTTGAAAGTATCATTAAGGTCGGAAAAAAATATGTGTTGAGATTTCAGGAGACTCTAGTTTTTTGGCAGCCTAACAACGCCTTTCATTGAAAGTGTTATTCGCCAGTCTGTGCTGAAGGCTACATCAAGAGGAAACAAACCTTAGGGATAGAATGTAGAACTACTTTATTGTGTCAAGTTTCAAGAAGCTAGCCCAAACCGTGTATGATTTAGAGTTTGAACTACATTTGTCAATATAGGAGAAAGCAGAATGAAACCTAAAAATTCAAACTGTTACTGCAAACGAATGCTTCAACGTAGGAGAATGAAACTTGAGCATCCAAGTGGGATTGGTGTACTGATCATTACTCGAACGTATCATGAAGATTGGATAAAAAAATATATGTTGAGATTTCAGAAGACTCTAGTTTTGGGAAGTTTGACAACCCCTTTCAATAAAAGTGTTATTCGCCAGTCCCGGCATTAGGCTACATCAAGAGGAAACAAACCTTAGAGATAGAACGTAGAACTACAGTATTTTGTCAAGTTTCAAGAAGCTAGCACAAACCGTGTTTGATTTAGAGTTCGAACTGCATCTGTCAATATAGGACAAAACAGAGTGAAACCTAAAAATTCCAACTGTTCCTGCAAACGAATGCTTCAACCTAGGAGAACGAAACTTGGGCATCCAAGTTTGATTGGTGCACTGCTCATTACTTGAAAGTATCATGAAGGTCGGAAGAAAAAATATATGATGAGATTTCAGGAGACTGTAGTTTTTTTACAGCCTAACAACGCCTTTCATTGAATGTGTTATTCGCCAGTCTCTGCTTAAGGCTACATCAAGAGGAAACAAACCTTAGGGATAGAACGTAGAACTACTTTATTGTGTCATGTTTCAAGTAGCTAGCACAAACCGTGTTTGATTTAAAGTTCTAACTGCATCTGTCAATATAGGAGAAAACAGAGTGAAACCTAAAAATTCAAACTGTTCCTGCAAACGAATGCTTCAACCTAGAAGAACAAAACTTGGGGATCCAAGTGGGAATGGTGTACTGATCATTACTTGAATGTATCATGAAGATTGGTTGAAAAAATATATGTTGAGAATTCAGGAGACTCTAGTTTTTTGAAAGTTTGGCAACCCCTTTCAATATAAGTGTTATTCGCCAGTCCCTGCATTAGGCTACATCAAGAGGAAACAAACCTTAGAGATAGAACGTAGAACTACTTTATTGTGTCAAGTTTCAAGAAGCTAGCACAAACCGTGTTTGATTTAGAGTTCTAGCTGCATCTGTCAATATAGGAGAAAACAGAGTGAAACCTAGAAATTCAAACTGTAACTGCAAACGAATGCATCAACCTAGGAGAACGAAACTTGGGCATCCAAGTTTGATTGGTGTACTGCTCATTACTTGAAAGTATCATTAAGGGCGGAAAAAAATATGTGTTGAGATTTCAGGAGACTCTAGTTTTTTGGCAGCCTAACAACGCCTTTCATTGAAAGTGTTATTCGCCAGTCTGTGCTGAAGGCTACATCAAGAGGAAACAAACCTTAGGGATAGAATGTAGAACTACTTTATTGTGTAAAGTTTCAAGAAGCTAGCCCAAACCGTGTATGATTTAGAGTTTGAACTACATTTGTCTATATAGAAGAAAACAGTGAAACCTAAAATTTCAAACTGTTACTGCAAACGAATGCTTCAACGTAGGAGAATGAAACTTGAGCATCCAAGTGGGATTGGTGTACTGATCATTACTTGAAAGTATCATGAAGATTGGATGCAAAAATATATGTTGAGATTTCAGAAGACTCTAGTTTTTGGAAGTTTGGCAACCCCTTTCAATAAAAGTGTTATTCGCCAGTAACTGCATTAGGCTACATCAAGAGGAAACAAACCTTAGAGATAGAACGTAGAACTACAGTATTTTGTCAAGTTTCAAGAAGCTAGCACAAACCGTGTTTGATTTAGAGTTCGAACTGCATCTGTCAATATAGGACAAAACAGGGTGAAACCTAAAAATTCAAACTGTTCCTGCAAACGAATGCTTCAACCTAGGAGAACGAAACTTGGGCATCCAAGTTTGATTGGTGCACTGCTCATTACTTGAAAGTATCATGAAGGTCGGAAGAAAAAATATATGATGAGATTTCAGGAGACTGTAGTTTTTTGGCAGCCTAACAACGCCTTTCATTGAATGTGTTATTCGCCAGTCTCTGCTTAAGGCTACATCAAGAGGAAACAAACCTTAGGGATAGAACGTAGAACTACTTTACTGTGTCATGTTTCAAGTAGCTAGCACAAACCGTGTTTGATTTAAAGTTCTAACTGAATCTGTCAATATCGGAGAAAACAGAGTGAAACCTAAAAATTCAAACTGTTCCTGCAAACGAATGCTTCAACCTAGAAGAACAAAACTTGGGCATCCAAGTGGGAATGGTGTACTGATCATTACTTGAATGTATCATGAAGATTGGATGAAAAAATATATGTTGAGATTTCAGGAGACTCTAGTTTTTTGAAAGTTTGGCAACCCCTTTCAATATAAGTGTTATTCGCCAGTCCGTGCATTAGGCTACATCAAGAGGAAACAAACCTTAGAGATAGAACGTAGAACTACTTTATTGTGTCAAGTTTCAAGAAGCTAGCACAAACCGTGTTTGATTTAGAGTTCTAGCTGCATCTGTCAATATAGGAGAAAACAGAGTGAAACCTAGAAATTCAAACTGTTACTGCAAACGAATGCATCAACCTAGGAGAACGAAACTTGGGCATCCAAGTTTGATTGGTGTACTGCTCATTACTTGAAAGTATCATTAAGGTCGGAAAAAAATATGTGTTGAGATTTCAGGAGACTCTAGTTTTTTGGCAGCCTAACAACGCCTTTCATTGAAAGTGTTATTCGCCAGTCTGTGCTGAAGGCTACATCAAGAGGAAACAAACCTTAGGGATAGAATGTAGAACTACTTTATTGTGTCAAGTTTCAAGAAGCTGGCCCAAACCGTGTATGATTTAGAGTTTGAACTACATTTGTCAATATAGGAGAAAACAGTGAAACCTAAAAATTCAAACTGTTACTGCAAACGAATGCTTCAACGTAGGAGAATGAAACTTGAGAATCCAAGTGGGATTGGTGTACTGATCATTACTTGAAAGTATCATGAAGATTGGATGAAAAAATATATGTTGAGATTTAAGAAGACTCTAGTTTTTGGAAGTTTGGCAACCCCTTTCAATAAAAGTGTTATTCGCCAGTAACTGCATTAGGCTACATCAAGAGGAAACAAACCTTAGAGATAGAACGTAGAACTACAGTATTTTGTCAAGTTTCAAGAAGCTAGCACAAACCGTGTTTGATTTAGAGTTCGAACTGCATCTGTCAATATAGGACAAAACAGAGTGAAACCTAAAAATTCAAACTGTTCCTGCAAACGAATGCTTCAACCTAGGAGAACGAAACTTGGGCATCCAAGTTTGATTGGTGCACTGCTCATTTCTTGAAAGTATCATGAAGGTCGGAAGAAAAAAATATATGATGAGATTTCAGGAGACTGTAGTTTTTTGGCAGCCTAACAACGCCTTTCATTGAATGTGTTATTCGCCAGTCTCTGCTTAAGGGTACATCAAGAGGAAACAAACCTTAGGGATAGAACTTAGAACTACTTTATTGTGTCATGTTTCAAGTAGCTAGCACAAACCGTGTTTGATTTAAAGTTCTAACTGCATCTGTCAATATAGGAGAAAACAGAGTGAAACCTAAAAATTCAAACTGTTCCTCCAAACGAATGCTTCAACCTAGAAGAACAAAACTTGGGCATCCAAGTGGGAATGGTGTACTGATCATTACTTGAATGTATCATGAAGATTGGATGAAAAAATATATGTTGAGATTTCAGGAGACTCTAGTTTTTTGAAAGTTTGGCAACCCCTTTCAATATAAGTGTTATTCGCCAGTCCCTGCATTAGGCTACATCAAGAGGAAACAAACCTTAGAGATAGAACGTAGAACTACTTTATTGTGTCAAGTTTCAAGAAGCTAGCACAAACTGTGTTTGATTTAGAGTTCTAGCTGCATCTGTCAATATAGGAGAAAACAGAGTGAAACCTAGAAATTCAAACTGTTACTGCAAACGAATGCATCAACCTAGGAGAACGAAACTTGGGCATCCAAGTTTGATTGGTGTACTGCTCATTACTTGAAAGTATCATTAAGGTCGGAAAAAAATATGTGTTGAGATTTCAGGAGACTCTAGTTTTTTGGCAGCCTAACAACGCCTTTCATTGAAAGTGTTATTCGCCAGTCTGTGCTGAAGGCTACATCAAGAGGAAACAAACCTTAGAGATAGAACGTAGAACTACTTTATTGTGTCAAGTTTCAAGTAGCTAGCACAAACCGTGTTTGATTTAGAGTTCTAGCTGCATCTGTCAATATAGGAGAAAACAGAGTGAAACCTAGAAATTCAAACTGTTACTGCAAACGAATGCATCAACCTAGGAGAACGAAACTTGGGCATCCAAGTTTGATTGGTGTACTGCTCATTACTTGAAAGTATCATTAAGGTTGGAAAAAAATATGTGTTGAGATTTCAGGAGACGCTAGTTTTTTGGCAGCCTAACAATGCCTTTCATTGAAAGTGTTATTCGCCAGTCTGTGCTGAAGGCTACATCAAGAGGAAACAAACCTTAGGGATAGAATGTAGAACTACTTTATTGTGTCAAGTTTCAAGAAGCTAGCCCAAACCGTGTATGATTTAGAGTTTGAACTACATTTGTCTATATAGAAGAAAACAGTGAAACCTAAAAATTCAAACTGTTACTGCAAACGAATGCTTCAACGTAGGAGAATGAAACTTGAGCATCCAAGTGGGATTGGTGTACTGATCATTACTTGAAAGTATCATGAAGATTGGATGCAAAAATATATGTTGAGATTTCAGAAGACTCTAGTTTTTGGAAGTTTGGCAACCCCTTTCAATAAAAGTGTTATTTGCCAGTAACTGCATTAGGCTACATCAAGAGGAAACAAACCTTAGAGATAGAACGTAGAACTACAGTATTTTGTCAAGTTTCAAGAAGCTAGCACAAACCGTGTTTGATTTAGAGTTCGAACTGCATCTGTCAATATAGGACAAAACAGAGTGAAACCTAAAAATTCAAACTGTTCCTGCAAACGAATGCTTCAACCTAGAAGAACAAAACTTGGGCATCCAAGTGGGAATGGTGTACTGATCATTACTTGAATGTATCATGAAGATTGGATGAAAAAATATATGTTGAGATTTCAGGAGACTCTAGTTTTTTGAAAGTTTGGCAACCCCTTTCAATATAAGTGTTATTCGCCAGTCCCTGCATTAGGCTACATCAAGAGGAAACAAACCTTAGAGATAGAACGTAGAACTACTTTATTGTGTCAAGTTTCAAGAAGCTAGCACAAACCGTGTTTGATTTAGAGTTCTAGCTGCATCTGTCAATATAGGAGAAAACAGAGTGAAACCTAGAAATTCAAACTGTTACTGCAAACGAATGCATCAACCTAGGAGAACGAAACTTGGGCATCCAAGTTTGATTGGTGTACTGCTCATTACTTGAAAGTATCATTAAGGTCGGAAAAAAATATGTGTTGAGATTTCAGGAGACTCTAGTTTTTTGGCAGCCTAACAACGCCTTTCATTGAAAGTGTTATTCGCCAGTCTGTGCTGAAGGCTACATCAAGAGGAAACAAACCTTAGGGATAGAATGTAGAACTACTTTATTGTGTCAAGTTTCAAGAAGCTAGCCCAAACCGTGTATGATTTAGAGTTTGAACTACATTTGTCAATATAGGAGAAAGCAGAATGAAACCTAAAAATTCAAACTGTTACTGCAAACGAATGCTTCAACGTAGGAGAATGAAACTTGAGCATCCAAGTGGGATTGGTGTACTGATCATTACTCGAACGTATCATGAAGATTGGGTAAAAAAATATATGTTGAGATTTCAGAAGACTCTAGTTTTGGGAAGTTTGGCAACCCCTTTCAATAAAAGTGTTATTCGCCAGTCCCGGCATTAGGCTACATCAAGAGGAAACAAACCTTAGAGATAGAACGTAGAACTACAGTATTTTGTCAAGTTTCAAGAAGCTAGCACAAACCGTGTTTGATTTAGAGTTCGAACTGCATCTGTCAATATAGGACAAAACAGAGTGAAACCTAAAAATTCCAACTGTTCCTGCAAACGAATGCTTCAACCTAGGAGAACGAAACTTGGGCATCCAAGTTTGATTGGTGCACTGCTCATTACTTGAAAGTATCATGAAGGTCGGAAGAAAAAATATATGATGAGATTTCAGGAGACTGTAGTTTTTTTACAGCCTAACAACGCCTTTCATTGAATGTGTTATTCGCCAGTCTCTGCTTAAGGCTACATCAAGAGGAAACAAACCTTAGGGATAGAACGTAGAACTACTTTATTGTGTCATGTTTCAAGTAGCTAGCACAAACCGTGTTTGATTTAAAGTTCTAACTGCATCTGTCAATATAGGAGAAAACAGAGTGAAACCTAAAAATTCAAACTGTTCCTGCAAACGAATGCTTCAACCTAGAAGAACAAAACTTGGGGATCCAAGTGGGAATGGTGTACTGATCATTACTTGAATGTATCATGAAGATTGGATGAAAAAATATATGTTGAGAATTCAGGAGACTCTAGTTTTTTGAAAGTTTGGCAACCCCTTTCAATATAAGTGTTATTCGCCAGTCCCTGCATTAGGCTACATCAAGAGGAAACAAACCTTAGAGATAGAACGTAGAACTACTTTATTGTGTCAAGTTTCAAGAAGCTAGCACAAACCGTGTTTGATTTAGAGTTCTAGCTGCATCTGTCAATATAGGAGAAAACAGAGTGAAACCTAGAAATTCAAACTGTAACTGCAAACGAATGCATCAACCTAGGAGAACGAAACTTGGGCATCCAAGTTTGATTGGTGTACTGCTCATTACTTGAAAGTATCATTAAGGGCGGAAAAAAATATGTGTTGAGATTTCAGGAGACTCTAGTTTTTTGGCAGCCTAACAACGCCTTTCATTGAAAGTGTTATTCGCCAGTCTGTGCTGAAGGCTACATCAAGAGGAAACAAACCTTAGGGATAGAATGTAGAACTACTTTATTGTGTAAAGTTTCAAGAAGCTAGCCCAAACCGTGTATGATTTAGAGTTTGAACTACATTTGTCTATATAGAAGAAAACAGTGAAACCTAAAATTTCAAACTGTTACTGCAAACGAATGCTTCAACGTAGGAGAATGAAACTTGAGCATCCAAGTGGGATTGGTGTACTGATCATTACTTGAAAGTATCATGAAGATTGGATGCAAAAATATATGTTGAGATTTCAGAAGACTCTAGTTTTTGGAAGTTTGGCAACCCCTTTCAATAAAAGTGTTATTCGCCAGTAACTGCATTAGGCTACATCAAGAGGAAACAAACCTTAGAGATAGAACGTAGAACTACAGTATTTTGTCAAGTTTCAAGAAGCTAGCACAAACCGTGTTTGATTTAGAGTTCGAACTGCATCTGTCAATATAGGACAAAACAGAGTGAAACCTAAAAATTCAAAACTGTTCCTGCAAACGAATGCTTCAACCTAGGAGAACGAAACTTGGGCATCCAAGTTTGATTGGTGCACTGCTCATTACTTGAAAGTATCATGAAGGTCGGAAGAAAAATATATGATGAGATTTCAGGAGACTGTAGTTTTTTGGCAGCCTAACAACGCCTTTCATTGAATGTGTTATTCGCCAGTCTCTGCTTAAGGCTACATCAAGAGGAAACAAACCTTAGGGATAGAACGTAGAACTATTTACTGTGTCATGTTTCAAGTAGCTAGCACAAACCGTGTTTGATTTAAAGTTCTAACTGAATCTGTCAATATCGGAGAAAACAGAGTGAAACCTAAAAATTCAAACTGTTCCTGCAAACGAATGCTTCAACCTAGAAGAACAAAACTTGGGCATCCAAGTGGGAATGGTGTACTGATCATTACTTGAATGTATCATGAAGATTGGATGAAAAAATATATGTTGAGATTTCAGGAGACTCTAGTTTTTTGAAAGTTTGGCAACCCCTTTCAATATAAGTGTTATTCGCCAGTCCGTGCATTAGGCTACATCAAGAGGAAACAAACCTTAGAGATAGAACGTAGAACTACTTTATTGTGTCAGTTTCAAGAAGCTAGCACAAACCGTGTTTGATTTAGAGTTCTAGCTGCATCTGTCAATATAGGAGAAAACAGAGTGAAACCTAGAAATTCAAACTGTTACTGCAAACGAATGCATCAACCTAGGAGAACGAAACTTGGGCATCCAAGTTTGATTGGTGTACTGCTAATTACTTGAAAGTATCATTAAGGTCGGAAAAAAATATGTGTGAGATTTCAGGAGACTCTAGTTTTTGCAGCCTAACAACGCCTTTCATTGAAAGTGTTATTCGCCAGTCTGTGCTGAAGGCTACATCAAGAGGAAACAAACCTTAGGGATAGAATGTAGAACTACTTTATTGTGTCAAGTTTCAAGAAGCTGGCCCAAACCGTGTATGATTTAGAGTTTGAACTACATTTGTCAATATAGGAGAAAACAGTGAAACCTAAAAATTCAAACTGTTACTGCAAACGAATGCTTCAACGTAGAGAATGAAACTTGAGAATCCAAGTGGGATTGGTGTACTGATCATTACTTGAAAGTATCATGAAGATTGGATGAAAAAATATATGTTGAGATTTAAGAAGACTCTAGTTTTTGGAAGTTGTGG
>NW_027513946.1:0-59801 GCF_048772815.1 Callospermophilus lateralis | reverse complement strand
TTTGTTTCCTCTTCAACTAGCCCTAGGCTCAAACTGTGGAAAAGCACTTTCATTGAAAGGGGTTGCCAACTTCTAAGAAATAACGAGTTTCCGAAATACCAGCAAATATTTTTTCACCCAATCTAGATGATACTGGTGGTAATGATCAGTACACAAATCCCACTAGACTCACCAAATTTGGTTCTTCTAGGTTGAAGCGTTCGTTTACAGTAGCAGTTTATATTTTTATGTGTCCCTCTGTTCTCTCCTATATAGATAGATGAATTTGGAACTCTAAATCCAACATGGTTTGTAGTAGCTCTTTGAAACTTGACAAAATAAAGGAGATCTCAGTTTTGTCTCTATGGTTTGTTCCCTCTTCAAGTAGACCTAGGCACAGGCTGTGGAAAAGCACTTTCATTGAGAGGGTTTCCCAAGCTTCTAAGAAATAACGTGTTTCCGAAACATCAGCAAATATTTTTTCACCCAATCATGATGATACTTGGTGGTAATGATCAGTACACAAATACCACTTTGCTCACCTAATTGTGTTCTTCTAGGTTGAAGTGTTCGTTTACAGTAGCAGTTTTTATTTTTAGGATTCACTCTGTTCTCTTTTATATAGATAGATGAATTCGGAACTCTAAATCCAACATGGTCTGTAGTAGCTCTTTGAAACTTGAAAAAATGAAGGAGTTCTCAGTTTTGTCTCTATGTTTTGTTTCCCCTTCAAGTAGCCCTAGGCACAGATGTGCTAAAGCACTTTCATTGAGAGGGGTTGCCAGGCTTCTAAGAAATAACGAGTTTCCGAAATACCAGCAAATATTTTTTCACCCAATCTTGATGATACTTGGTGGTAATGACAAGTACACAAATCCCACTTGGCTCACCAAATTTTGCTCTTCTAGGTTGAAGCGTTCGTTTACAGTAGCAGTTTTTATTTTCAGGTTTCCCTCTGTTCTCTCCTGTATAGATAAATGAATTTGGAACTCTAAATCCAACATGGTTTGTAGTAGCTCTTTGAAACTTGACAAAATAAAAATGTTCTCAGTTTTGTCTCTATGGTTTGTTTCCTCTTCAAGTAGCCCTTAGCAGAGACTGTGGAAAAGCACTTTCATTGAAAGGGGTTGCCAAGCTTCCAAGAAATTATGACTTTTGAAATACCAGCAAATATTTTTTCACCCAATCTTGATGATACTTGGTGGTAATGATAAGTACACAAATCCCACTTGGCTCACCAAATTTTGTCCTTCTAGGTTGAAGCGTTCATTTACAGTAGCTGTTTTTATTTTTAGGTTTCACTCTGTTCTCTCCTAGATATATAGATGAATTTAAACACTAAATCCAACATCGTTTGTAGTAGGTCTTTGAAACGTGACAAAATAAAGGAGATCTCAGTTTTGTCTCTATGGTTTGTTTCCTCTTCAAGTAGCCCTAGGCACAGACTGTGGAAAAGCACTTTCATTGCGAGTTGTTTTCAAGCTTCTAAGAAATAACGAGTTTCCAAAATACCAGCAAATATTTTTTCACCCAATCTTGATGATACTGGTGGTAATGATCAGTACACAAATTCAACTTGACTCACCAAAATTGGTTCTTCTAGGTTGAAGCGTTCGTTTACAGTAGCAGTTTTTATTTTTAGGTTTCACTCAGTTCTCTCCTATATAGATAGATGAATTTGGAACTCTAAATCCAACATGGTTTGTAGTACCTCTTTGAAACTTCATAAAATAAAGGAGTTCTCAGTTTTGTCTCTATGGTTTGTTTCCTCTTCAAGTAGCCCTAGGCACGTACTGTGGAAAAGCACTTTCATTGAGAGGGTTTTCCAAGCTTCTAAGAAATAACGAGTTTCCGAAATACCAGCAAATATTTTTTCGCCCAATCCTGATGATACGTGGTGGTAATGATCAGTACACAAATACCACTTGGCTCACCAAATTGTGTTCTTCTTGGTTGAAGAGTTCGTTTACAGTAGCAGTTTTTATTTTTAGGTTTCCCTCTGTTCTCTCCTATATAGATAGATGAATTTGGAACTCTAAATCCAACATGGTTTGTAGTAGCTCTTTGAAACTTGACAAAAGAAAAAAGTTCTCAGTTTTGTCTCTATCGTTTGTTTCCTCTTCAAATAGCCCTAGGCACAGACTGAGGAAAAGCACATTCATTGAGAGGGGTTGCCAAGCTTCTAAGAAATAACGAGTTTCCGAAATACCAGCAAATATTTTTTCACCCAATCTTGATGATACTCGGTGGTAATGACAAGTACACAAATCCCACTTGGCTCACCAAATTTTGCTCTTCTAGGTTGAAGCGTTCCTTTACAGTAGCAGTTTTTATTTTTAGGTTTCACTATGTTCTCTCCTATATAGATAGATGAATTTGGAACTCTAAATCCAACATGGTTTGTAGTAGCTCTTTGAAAAATGACAAAATAAAGGAGTATTCAGTTTTGTCTCTATGGTTTGTTTCCTCTTCAACTAGCCCTAGGCTCAAACTGTGGAAAAGCACTTTCATTGAAAGGGGTTGCCAACTTCTAAGAAATAACGAGTTTCCGAAATACCAGCAAATATTTTTTCACCCAATCTAGATGATACTGGTGGTAATGATCAGTACACAAATCCCACTAGACTCACCAAATTTGGTTCTTCTAGGTTGAAGCGTTCGTTTACAGTAGCAGTTTATATTTTTACATGTCCCTCTGTTCTCTCCTATATAGATAGATGAATTTGGAACTCTAAATCCAACATGGTTTGTAGTAGCTCTTTGAAACTTGACAAAATAAAGGAGATCTCAGTTTTGTCTCTATGGTTTGTTCCCTCTTCAAGTAGACCTAGGCACAGGCTGTGGAAAAGCACTTTCATTGAGAGGGTTTCCCAAGCTTCTAAGAAATAACGAGTTTCCGAAACATCAGCAAATATTTTTTCACCCAATCATGATGATACTTGGTGGTAATGATCAGTACACAAATACCACTTTGCTCACCTAATTGTGTTCTTCTAGGTTGAAGTGTTCGTTTACAGTAGCAGTTTTTATTTTTAGGATTCACTCTGTTCTCTTTTATATAGATAGATGAATTCGGAACTCTAAATCCAACATGGTCTGTAGTAGCTCTTTGAAACTTGAAAAAATGAAGGAGTTCTCAGTTTTGTCTCTATGTTTTGTTTCCCCTTCAAGTAGCCCTAGGCACAGATGTGCTAAAGCACTTTCATTGAGAGGGGTTGCCAGGCTTCTAAGAAATAACGAATTTCCGAAATACCAGCAAATATTTTTTCACCCAATCTTGATGATACTTGGTGGTAATGACAAGTACACAAATCCCACTTGGCTCACCAAATTTTGCTCTTCTAGGTTGAAGCGTTCGTTTACCAGAGCAGTTTTTATTTTTAGGTTTCCCTCTGTTCTCTCCTATATAGATAGATGAATTTGGAACTCTAAATCCAACATGGTTTGTAGTAGCT
This sequence comes from Callospermophilus lateralis, assembly GCF_048772815.1. Lineage (NCBI taxonomy): Eukaryota > Metazoa > Chordata > Mammalia > Rodentia > Sciuridae > Callospermophilus > Callospermophilus lateralis. The sequence continues at coordinate 56,367 of NW_027513946.1, read as the reverse complement.
CTTTGAATCTTGAAAAAATAAAAATGTTCTCAGTTTTGTCTCTATGGTTTGTTTCCTCTTCAAGTAGCCCTAAGCAGAGACAGTGGAATAGCACTTTCATTGAAAGGGGTTGCCAAGCTTCCAAGAAATTACGAGTTTTGAAATACCAGCAAATATTTTTTCACCCAATCTTGATGATACTTGGTGGTAATGATAAATACACAAATCCCACTTGGCTCACCAAATTTTGTTCTCCTAGGTTGAAGCGTTCGTTTACAGTAGCTGTTTTTATTTTTAGGTTTCACTCTGTTTTCTCCTAGGTATATAGATGAATTTAAAACACTAAATCCAACATGGTTTGTAGTAGCTATTTGAAACGTGACAAAATAAAGGAGATCTCAGTTTTGTCTCTATGGTTTGTTTCCTCTTCAAGTACCCCTTGGCACAGACTTTGGAAAAGCACTTTCATTGAGAGTTGTTTTCAACCTTCTAAGAAATAACGAGTTTCCAAAATACCAGCAAATATTTTTCCACCCAATCTTGATGATACTGGTGGTAATGATCAGTACACAAATTCCACTTGACTCACCAAATTTGGTTCTTCTACGTTGAAGCGTTCGTTTACAGTAGCAGTTTATATTTTTAGGTGTCCCTCTGTTCTCTAGTATATAGATAGATGAATTTGGAACTCTAAATCCAACATGGTTTGTAGTAGCTCTTTGAAACTTGAGAAAATAAAGGAGTTCTCAGTTTTGTCTCTATGATTTGTTTCCTCCTCAAGTATCCCTAAGCAGAGACTGTGGAAAAGCACTTTCATTGAAAGGGGTTGCCAAGCTTCCAAGAAATTAAAAGTTTCCGAAATATCAGCAAACTCTTTTTCACCCAATCTTGATGATACTTGGTGTTAATGACAAGTACACAAATCCCACTTGGCTAACCAAATTTTGTTCTTCGAGGTTGATGCGTTCGTTTACAGTAGCAGTTTTTATTTTTAGGTTTCACTCTGTTCTCTTTATATAGATAGATGAATTTGGAACTCTAAATCCAACATTGTTTGTAGTAGCTCTTTGAAACTTGACAAAATGAAGGAGTTCTCAGTTTTGTCCTATGTTTTGTTTCCTCTTCAAGTAGCCCTAAGCACAGACTGTGCAAAAGCAATTTCATTGAGAGGGGTTGCCAGCCTTCTAAGAAATAACGAGTTTTCGAAATACCAGCAAATATTTTTTCACCCAATCTTGATGATACGTGGTGGTAATGATCAGTACACAAATCCCACTTGGCTCACCACATTTTTTTCTTCTAGGTTAAAGCGTTCGTTTACAGTAGCAGTTTTTATTTTTAGGTTTCACTCTGTTCTTTTTTATATAGATAGATGAAATTGGAACTCAAATCCAACATGGATTTTAGTAGCTCTTTGAAACTTGACAAAATGAAGAAGTTCTCAGTTTTGTCTCTATGTTTTGTTTCCTCTTCAAGTAGCACTAGGCAGAGACTGTGGAAAAGCACTTTCATTGAGAGGGGTTGCCAGGCTTCTAAGAAATAACGAGTTTCCGAAATACCAGCAATTATTTTTTCACCCAATCTTGATGATACTTGGTGGTAATGACAAGTACACAAATCCCACTTGGCTAACCAAATTTTGTTGTTCTAGGTTGAAGAGTTCGTTTACAGTAGCAGTTTTTATTTTTAGGTTTCACTCTGTTCTCTTTATATAGATAGATGAATTTGGAACTCTAAATCCAACATGGTTTGTAGTAGCTCTTTGAAACTTGACAAAATGAAGGAGTTCTCAGTTTTGTCCTATGTTTTGTTTCCTCTTCAAGTAGCCCTAAGCACAGACTGTGCAAAAGCAATTTCATTGAGAGGGGTTGCCAGCCTTCTAAGAAATAACGAGTTTTCGAAATACCAGCAAATATTTTTTCACCCAATCTTGATGATACGTGGTGGTAATGATCAGTACACAAATCCCACTTGGCTCACCACATTTTTTTCTTCTAGGTTAAAGCGTTCGTTTACAGTAGCAGTTTTTATTTTTAGGTTTCACTCTGTTCTTTTTTATATAGATAGATGAATTTGCAACTCAAATCCAACATCGATTTTAGTAGCTCTTTGAAACTTGACAAAATGAAGAAGTCCTCAGTTTTGTCTCTATGTTTTGTTTCCTCTTCAAGTAGCACTAGGCAGAGACTGTGGAAAAGCACTTTCATTGAGAGGGGTTGCCAGGCTTCTAAGAAATAACGAGTTTCCGAAATACCAGCAATTATTTTTTCACCCAATCTTGATGATACTTGGTGGTAATGACAATTACACAAATCCCACTTGGCTCACCAAATTTTGTTGTTCTAGGTTGAAGCGTTCGTTTACAGTAGCAGTTTATATTTTTAGGTGTCCCTATGCTCTCTTCTATAAAGATAGATGAATTTGGAACTCTAAATCCAACATGGTTTGTAGTAGCTCTTTGAAACTTGACAATATAAAGGAGTTCTCAGTTTTGTCTCTATGATTTGTCCTCTTCAAGTAGAACTAAGCAGAGACTTTGGAAAAGCACTTTCATTGAATGGGTTTGCCAAGCTCCCAAAAAATTACGGGTTTCCGAAATACCGGAAAATATTTTTTCACCCAATCTTGATGATACTTAGTGGTATCTACAAGTACACAAATCCCACTTGGCTCACCAAATTTTGCTCTTCTAGGTTGAAGCGTTCGTTTACAAGAGCAGTTTTTATTTTTAGGTTTCCCTCTGTTCTCTCCTATATAGATAGATGAATTTGGAACTCTAAATCCAACATGGTTTGTAGTAGCTCTTTGAAACTTGACAAAATAAAAATGTTCTCAGTTTTGTCTCTATGGTTTGTTTCCTCTTCAAATAGCCCTAGGCACCGACTGGGGAAAAGCACATTCATTGAGAGGGTTTGCAGAGCTTCTAAGAAATAACGAGTTTTCGAAATACCAGCAAATATTTTTTCATGCCTTGTTGATGATACGTGGTAGTAATGATCAGTACACAAATCCCACTTGGCTCACCAAATTGTGTTCTTCTAGGTTGAAGCGTTCGTTTACAGTAGCAGTTTTTATTTTTAGGTTTCACTATGTTCTCTCCTATATAGATAGATGAATTTGGAACTCTAAATCCAACATGGTTTGTAGTAGCTCTTTGAAACTTGACAAAATAAAGGAGTTCTCAGTTTTGTCTCTATGGTTTGTTTCCTCTTCAACTAGCCCTAGGCTCAAACTGTGGAAAAGCACTTTCATTGAAAGGGGTTGCCAACTTCTAAGAAATAACGAGTTTCCGAAATACCAGCAAATATTTTTTCACCCAATCTAGATGATACTGGTGGTAATGATCAGTACACAAATCCCACTAGACTCACCAAATTTGGTTCTTCTAGGTTGAAGCGTTCGTTTACAGTAGCAGTTTATATTTTTACGTGTCCCTCTGTTCTCTCCTATATAGATAGATGAATTTGGAACTCTAAATCCAACATGGTTTGTAGTAGCTCTTTGAAACTTGACAAAATAAAGGAGATCTCAGTTTTGTCTCTATGGTTTGTTCCCTCTTCAAGTAGACCTAGGCACAGGCTGTGGAAAAGCACTTTCATTGAGAGGGTTTCCCAAGCTTCTAAGAAATAACGAGTTTCCGAAACATCAGCAAATATTTTTTCACCCAATCATGATGATACTTGGTGGTAATGATCAGTACACAAATACCACTTTGCTCACCTAATTGTGTTCTTCTAGGTTGAAGTGTTCGTTTACAGTAGCAGTTTTTATTTTTAGGATTCACTCTGTTCTCTTTTATATAGATAGATGAATTCGGAACTCTAAATCCAACATGGTCTGTAGTAGCTCTTTGAAACTTGAAAAAATGAAGGAGTTCTCAGTTTTGTCTCTATGTTTTGTTTCCCCTTCAAGTAGCCCTAGGCACAGATGTGCTAAAGCACTTTCATTGAGAGGGGTTGCCAGGCTTCTAAGAAATAACGAATTTCCGAAATACCAGCAAATATTTTTTCACCCAATCTTGATGATACTTGGTGGTAATGACAAGTACACAAATCCCACTTGGCTCACCAAATTTTGCTCTTCTAGGTTGAAGCGTTCGTTTACAGTAGCAGTTTTTATTTTTAGGTTTCCCTCTGTTCTCTCCTATATAGATAGATGAATTTGGAACTCTAAATCCAACATGGTTTGTAGTAGCTCTTTGAAGCTTGACAAAATAAAAATGTTCTCAGTTTTGTCTCTATGGTTTGTTTCCTCTTCAAGTAGCCCTTAGCAGAGACTGTGGAAAAGCACTTTCATTGAAAGGGGTTGCCAAGCTTCCAAGAAATTATGAGTTTTGAAATACCAGCAAATATTTTTTCACCCAATCCTGATGATACTTGGTGGTAATGATAAGTACACAAATCCCACTTGGCTCACCAAATTTTGTCCTTCTAGGTTGAAGCGTTCATTTACAGTAGCTGTTTTTATTTTTAGGTTTCACTCTGTTCTCTCCTAGATATATAGATGAATTTAAACACTAAATCCAACATCGTTTGTAGTAGGTCTTTGAAACGTGACAAAATAAAGGAGATCTCAGTTTTGTCTCTATGGTTTGTTTCCTCTTCAAGTAGCCCTAGGCACAGACTGTGGAAAAGCACTTTCATTGCGAGTTGTTTTCAAGCTTCTAAGAAATAACGAGTTTCCAAAATACCAGCAAATATTTTTTCACCCAATCTTGATGATACTGGTGGTAATGATCAGTACACAAATTCAACTTGACTCACCAAAATTGGTTCTTCTAGGTTGAAGCGTTCGTTTACAGTAGCAGTTTTTATTTTTAGGTTTCACTCAGTTCTCTCCTATATAGATAGATGAATTTGGAACTCTAAATCCAACATGGTTTGTAGTACCTCTTTGAAACTTCATAAAATAAAGGAGTTCTCAGTTTTGTCTCTATGGTTTGTTTCCTCTTCAAGTAGCCCTAGGCACGTACTGTGGAAAAGCACTTTCATTGAGAGGGTTTTCCAAGCTTCTAAGAAATAACGAGTTTCCGAAATACCAGCAAATATTTTTTCGCCCAATCCTGATGATACGTGGTGGTAATGATCAGTACACAAATACCACTTGGCTCACCAAATTGTGTTCTTCTTGGTTGAAGAGTTCGTTTACAGTAGCAGTTTTTATTTTTAGGTTTCCCTCTGTTCTCTCCTATATAGATAGATGAATTTGGAACTCTAAATCCAACATGGTTTGTAGTAGCTCTTTGAAACTTGACAAAAGAAAAAAGTTCTCAGTTTTGTCTCTATGGTTTGTTTCCTCTTCAAATAGCCCTAGGCACAGACTGAGGAAAAGCACATTCATTGAGAGGGGTTGCCAAGCTTCTAAGAAATAACGAGTTTCCGAAATACCAGCAAATATTTTTTCACCCAATCTTGATGATACTCGGTGGTAATGACAAGTACACAAATCCCACTTGGCTCACCAAATTTTGCTCTTCTAGGTTGAAGCGTTTGTTTACAGTAGCAGTTTTTATTTTTAGGTTTCCCTCTGTTCTCTCCTATATAGATAGATGAATTTGGAACTCTAAATCCAACATGGTTTGTAGTAGCTCTTTGAAACTTGACAAAAGAAAAAAGTTCTCAATTTTGTCTCTATCCTTTGTTTCCTCTTCAAATAGCCCTAGGCACAGACTGGGGAAAAGCACATTCATTGAGAGGGGTTGCCAAGCTTCTAAGAAATAACGAGTTTCCGAAATACCAGCAAATATTTTTTCACCCAATCTTCATGATACGCGGTGGTAATGAGCAGTACACAAATGCCACTTGGCTCACCAAATTGTGTTCTTCTAGGTTGAAGCGTTCGTTTATAGAAGCAGTTTTTATTTTTAGGTTTCACTCTGTTCTTTCCCATATAGACAGATGAATTTGGAACTCTAAATGCAATATGGTTTGTAGTAGCTCTTTGAAACTTAACAAAATAAAGGAGTTCTCAGTTTTGTCTCTATGGTTTGTTTTCTCTCCAAGTAGCCCTAGGCACAAACTGTAGAACAGCACTTTCATTGACAGGGGTTGCCAAGCTTCTAAGAAATAACGAGTTTCCGAAATACCAGCAAATATTTTTCACCCAATCTTGATGATACTTGGAGGTAATGATCAGTACACAAATCACACTTGGCTCACCAAATTTTGTTCTTCTAGGTTGAAGCATTCGTTTACAGTAGCAGTTTTTATTTTTAGGTTTCCCTCTGTTCGCTCCTATATAGATAGATGAATTTGGAACTCTAAATCCAACATTGTTTGTAGTAGCTCTTTGAAACTTGACAAAATAAAGGAGTTCTCAGTTTTGTCTCTATGATTTGTTTCTTCTTCAAGTAGCCCTAAGCAGAAACTGGGGAAAAGCACTTTCATTGAAAGGGTTTGCCATGCTCCAAAAAATTACGGGTAGCCGAAATACCGGCAAATATTTTTTCACCCCATCTTGATGATACTTGGTGGTAATTACAAATACACAAATCCCACTTGGCTCACCAAATTTTTCTCTTCAAGTTTGAAGCGTTCGTTTACAAGTGCAGTTTTTATTTTTAGGTTTCCCTCCCTTCTCTCCTATATAGATAGATGAATTTGGAACTCTAAATCCAACATGGTTTGTAGTAGCTCTTTGAAACTTGACAAAATAAAAATGTTCTCAGTTTTGTCTCTATGGTTTGTTTCCTCTTCAAGTAGCCCTAAGCAGAGACTGTGGAAAAGCACTTTCATTAAAAGGGGTTGCCAAGCTTCCAAGAAATTACGAGTTTGGAAATCCCAGCAAATATTTTTTCACACAATCTTGATGATACTTGGTGGTAATGATAAGTACACAAATCCCACTTGGCTCACCAAATTTTGTTATTCTAGGTTGAAGCGTTCGTTTACAGTAGCTGTTTTTATTTTTAGGTTTCACTCTGTTCTCTCCTAGGTATATAGATGAATTTAAAACACTAAATCCAACATGGTTTGTAGTAGCTCTTTGAAACGTGACAAAATAAAGGAGATCTCAGTTTTGTCTCTATGGTTTGTTTCCTCTTCAAGTACCCCTTGGCACAGACTTTGGAAAAGCACTTTCATTGACAGTTGTTTTCAACCTTCTAAGAAATAACGAGTTTCCAAAATACCAGCAAATATTTTTCCACCCAATCTTGATGATACTGGTGGTAATGATCAGTACACAAATTCCACTTGACTCACCAAATTTGGTTCTTCTACGTTGACGCGTTCGTTTACAGTAGCAGTTTATATTTTTAGGTATGCCTCTGTTCTCTTTTATATAGATAGATGAATTCGGAACTCTAAATCCAACATGGTTTGTAGTAGCTCTTTGAAACTTGACAAAATGAAGGAGTTCTCAGTTTTGTCTCTATGGTTTGTTTCCTCTTCAAGTAGCCCTTAGCAGAGACTGTGGAAAAGCACTTTCATTGAAAGGGCTTGCCAAGCTTCCAAGAAATTACGAGTTTTGAAATACCAGCAAATATTTTTTCACCCAATCTTGATGATACTTGGTGGTAATGATAAGTACACAAATCCCACGTGGGTCACCAATTTTGTTCTTCTAGGTTGAAGCGTTCGTTTTCAGTAGCTGTTTTTATTTTTAGGTTTCCCTCTGTTCTCTCCTATATAGATAGATGAATTTGTAACTCTAAAATCAACATGGTTTGTAGTAGCTCTCTGAAACTTGACAAAATAAAGGAGTTCTCAGTTTTGTCTCTATGGTTTGTTTACTCTTCAAGTAGCCCTAGACACAGACTGTGGAAAAGCACTTTCATTGAAAGGGTTTGCCAAGCTTCCAAGAAATAACGGGTTTCCGAAATACCAGCAAATATTTTTTCACCCAATCTTGATGATACTTGGTGGTAATGACAAGTACACAAATCCCACTTGGCTCACAAATTTTGCTCTTCTAGGTTGAAGCGTTCATTTACAGTAGCAGTTTTTATTTTTAGGTTTCTCTCTGTTCTCTCCTATATAGATAGCTGAATTTGCAACTCTAAATCCAACATGGTTTGTAGTAGCTCTTTTAAACTTGACAAAATAAAAAAGTTCTCAGTTTTTTCTCTATGGTTTGTTGCCTCTTCAAGTAGCCCTAGGCACAGACTGGGGAAAAGCACATTCATTGAGAGGAGTTGGGAAGCTTCTAAGAAATAACGAGTTTCCGAAATACCAGCAAATATTTTTCAACCAATCTTGATGATCCGTGGTGGTAATGATCAGTACACAAATGCCACTTGGCTCACTAAATTGTGTTCTTCAAGTATGAAGCATTCATTTACAGTGGCAGTTTTTATTTTTAGGTTTCACTCTGTTCTCTCCCATATAGATAGATGAAATTGGAACACTAAATCCAACATGGTTTGTAGTAGCTCTTTGAAACTTGACAAAATAAAGGAGTTCTCAGTTGTGTCTCTATGGTTTGTTTCCTCTTCATGCCCCCTAAGCAGAAACTGGGAAAAAGCACTTTCATTGAAAGGGTTTGCCGAGCTCCCAAAAAATTACGGGTTTCCGAAATACCAGCAAATATTTTTTCACCCAATCTTGATGATACTTGGTGGTAATTACAAATACGCAAGTCCCACTTGGCTCCCCAAATTTTGCTCTTCTAGGTTGAAGCGTTCGTTTACCAGAGCAGTTTTTATTTTTAGGTTTCCCTCTGTTCTCTCCTATATAGATAGATGAATTTGGAACTCTAAATCCAACATGGTTTGTAGTAGCTCTTTGAATCTTGACAAAATAAAAATGTTCTCAGTTTTGTCTCTATGGTTTGTTTCCTCTTCAAGTAGCCCTAAGCAGAGACAGTGGAATAGCACTTTCATTGAAAGGGGTTGCCAAGCTTCCAAGAAATTACGAGTTTTGAAATACCAGCAAATATTTTTTCACCCAAACGTGATGATACTTGGTGGTAATGATAAATACACAAATCCCACTTGGCTCACCAAATTTTGTTCTTCTAGGTTGAAGCGTTCGTTTACAGTAGCTGTTTTTATTTTTAGGTTTCACTCTGTTCTCTCCTAGGTATATAGATGAATTTAAAACACTAAATCCAACATGGTTTGTAGTAGCTCTTTGAAACGTGACAAAATAAAGGAGATCTCAGTTTTGTCTCTATGGTTTGTTTCCTCTTCAAGTACCCCTTGGCACAGACTTTGGAAAAGCACTTTCATTGAGAGTTGTTTTCAACCTTCTAAGAAATAACGAGTTTCCAAAATACCAGCAAATATTTTTTCACCCAATCTTGATGATACTGGTGGTAATGATCAGTACACAAATTCCACTTGACTCACCAAATTTGGTTCTTCTAGGTTGAAGCGTTCTTTTACAGTAGCAGTTTTTATTTTTAGGTTTCCCTCTGTTCGATCCTATATAGATAGATGAATTTGGAACTCTAAATCCAACATTGTTTGTAGTAGCTCTTTGAAACTTGACAAAATAAAGGAGTTCTCAGTTTTGTCTCTATGATTTGTTTCTTCTTCAAGTAGCCCTAAGCAGAAACTGGGGAAAAGCACTTTCATTGAAAGGGTTTGCCATGCTCCAAAAAATTTCGTTTAGCCGAAATACCGGCAAATATTTTTTCACCCCATCTTGATGATACTTGGTGGTAATTACAAATACACAAATCCCACTTGGCTCACCAAATTTTTCTCTTCAAGTTTGAAGCGTTCGTTTACAAGTGCAGTTTTTATTTTTAGGTTTCCCTCCCTTCTCTCCTATATAGATAGATGAATTTGGAACTCTAAATCCAACATGGTTTGTAGTAGCTCTTTGAAACTTGACAAAATAAAAATGTTCTCAGTTTTGTCTCTATGGTTTGTTTCCTCTTCAAGTAGCCCTAAGCAGAGACTGTGGAAAAGCACTTTCATTAAAAGGGGTTGCCAAGCTTCCAAGAAATTACGAGTTTGGAAATACCAGCAAAAATTTTTTCACCCAATCTTGATGATACTTGGTGGTAATGATAAGTACACAAATCCCACTTGGCTCACCAAATTTTGTTATTCTAGGTTGAAGCGTTCGTTTACAGTAGCTGTTTTTATTTTTAGGTTTCACTCTGTTCTCTCCTAGGTATATAGATGAATTTAAAACACTAAATCCAACATGGTTTGTAGTAGCTCTTTGAAACGTGACAAAATAAAGGAGATCTCAGTTTTGTCTCTATGGTTTGTTTCCTCTTCAAGTACCCCTTGGCACAGACTTTGGAAAAGCACTTTCATTGACAGTTGTTTTCAACCTTCTAAGAAATAACGAGTTTCCAAAATACCAGCAAATATTTTTCCACCCAATCTTGATGATACTGGTGGTAATGATCAGTACACAAATTCCACTTGACTCACCAAATTTGGTTCTTCTACGTTGACGCGTTCGTTTACAGTAGCAGTTTATATTTTTAGGTGTCCCTCTGTTCTCTTTTATATAGATAGATGATTTTGGAACTCTAAATCCAAAATGGTTTGTAGTAGCTGTTTGAAACTTTACAAAATGAAGGAGTTCTCAGTTTTGTCTTTATTCATTGTTTCCTCTTCAAGTAGCACTAGGCACAGACTGTGGAAAAGCACTTTCATTGAGATTGGTTGCCAGGCTTCTAAGAAATAACGAGTTTCCGAAATACCAGCAAATATTTTTTCACCCAATCTTGATGATACTTGGTGGTAATGACAAGTACACAAATCCCACTTGGCTCACCAAATTGTGTTCTTCTAGGTTGAAGCGTTCGTTTACAGTAGCAGTTTTTATTTTTAGGTTTCCCTCTGTTCTCTTCTATATAGATAGATAAATTTGGAACTCTAAATCCAACATGGTTTGTACAAGCTCTTTGAAACTTGACAAAATAAAGGAGTTCTCACTTTTGTCTCTATGGTTTGTTTCCTATTCAAGTAGCCCTAGACACAGACTGTGGAAAAGCACTTTCATTGAGAGAGGTTTCAAGCTTCTAAAAAATAACGAGTTTCCGAAATACCAGCAAATATTTTTTCACCCAATCTTGATGATACTTGGTGGTAATGATCAGTACACAAATGCCACTTGGCTCAAAAAATTGTGTTCTTCTAGGTTGAAGCGTTCGTTTACAGTAGCAGTTTTTATTTTTATTTTTCACTCTTTTCTCTCCTATATAGATAGATGAATTTGGAACACTAAATCCAACATGGTTTGTAGTAGCTCTTTGAAACTTGACAAAATAAAGGAGTTCTTAGTTTTGTCTCTATGGTTTCTTTCCTCTTGAAGTAGCCCTAGTTACTAACTGTGGAAAAGCACTTTCATTGAAAGGGGTTGCCACGCTTCCAAGAAATTACGAGTTTCCGAAATACCAGCAAACAGTTTTTCACCCAATCTTGATGATACTTGGTGGTAAAGATCAGTACACAAATCCCACTTGACTCACCAAATTTTGTTCTTGTAGGTTGAAGCGTTAGTTTAGAGTAGCAGTTTATATTTTTAGGTGTCCCTCTGTTCTCTCCTACATAGATAGATGAATTTGGAACTCTAAATCCGACATGGTTTGTATTACCTCTTTGAAACATGACAAAATAAAGGAGTTCTCTGTTTTGTCCGTATGGTTTTTTTCCTCTTCAAGTAGCCCTAGGCACAGACTGTGGAAAAGCACTTTCATTGAGAGGGGTTGCCAAGCTTCTAAGAAATAACGAGTTTCCAAAATACCAGCAAATATTTTTTCACCCAATCTTGATGATACTTGTGGGTAATGATCAGTACACCAATCCCACTGGCCTCACCAAATTTTGTTCTTCTAGGTTGAAGCGTTCGTCTACAGTAGCAGTATTTATATTTAGGTTTCACTCCGTACTATTCGATATAGATGGATGAATTTGGAACTCTAAATCCAACTTGGTTTGTAGTAGCTATTTGTAACTTGACAAAATAAAGGAGTTCTCAGTTTTGTCTCTATGGTTTGTTTCATCTTCAAGTAGCCCTAGGCACAGACTGTGGAAAAGCACTTTCATTGAGAGGGGTTGCAAGCTTCTAAGAAATAACGAGTTTCCGAAATACCAGCAAATATTTTTTCACCCAATCTTGTTGATACTTGGGGGTAATGATCAGTACGCCAGTTTCACTTGGCTCACCAAATTTTGTTCTTCTAGGTTGAATCGTTCGTCTACATTAGTAGTTTTTATATTTAGGTTTCACTCTGTTTTCTTCTATATAGATAGATGAATTTGGAAATATAAATCCAACATGGTTTGTAGTAGCTCTTTGAAACTTGACAAAATAAACGAGTTCTCAGTTTTGTGTCTATGATTTGATTCCTCTTCAAGTAGCCCTAAGCAGAGACAGTGGAAAAGCACTTTCATTGAAAGGGGTTGCCAAGCTTCCAAGAAATTACGAGTTTCCGAAATACCAGCAAATATTTTTTCACCCAATCTTGATGATACTTTGTGGTTATGACAATTACACAAATCACACTTGGCTCACCAAATTTTGTTCTTCTAGTTTGAATATTTCCTCTACAGTAGCAGTTTTTAATTTTAGGTTTCACTCTGTTCTATCCTATATAGAGAGATGAATTTGGAACTATTAATCCAACATGGTTTGCAGTAGCTCTTTGAAACTTGACAAAATAAAATAGTTCTCAGTTTTGTCTCTATGGTTTGTTTCTTTTTCAAGAAGCCCTAAGCAGAGACTGTGGAAAAGCACTTTCATTGAAAGGGGTTGCCAAGCTTTCAAGAAATTACGAGTTTCCGAAATACCAGCAAATATTGTTTCACCCAATCTTGATGATACTTGGTGTTAATGACAAGTACACAAATCCCACTTGGCTCACCAAATTTTGTTCTTCTAGATTGAAGCGTTCGTTTACAGTAGCAGTTTTTATTTTTAGGTCTCACTCTGTTCTCTCCTATATAGATAGATGAATTTGGAACTCTAAATCCAACATGGTTTGTAGTAGCTCTTTGAAACTTGACAAAATAAAGGAGTTCTCAGTTTTGTCTCTATGGTTTGATTCCTCTTCAAGTAGCCCTAGGCACAGACTGTGGAAAAGCACTTTCATTGAGAGGGGTTGCCAAGCTTCTAACAAATAACGAGTTTCCAAAATACCAGCAAATATTTTTTCACCCAATCTTGATGATACTTGGTGGTAATGATCAGTACAAAAATCCCACTTGACTCACCAAACTGTGTTCTTCTAGGTTGAAGCGTTCGTTTACGCTAGCAGTTTATATTTTTAGGTGTCCCTCTGTTCTCTCCTATATAGATAGCTGAATTTGGAACTCTAAATCCAGCATGGTTTGTAGTAGCGCTTTGAAACGTGACACAAAAAAGTAGTTCTCAGTTTTGTCTCTATGATTTGTTTTCTCTTCTAGTAGCCCTAAGCAGAGACTGTGGAAAAGCACTTTCATTGAAAGGAGTTGCCAAGCGTAAAAGAAATAACGAGTTTCCGAAATACCACCAAATATTTTTTCACCCAATCTTGATGATACATGGTGGTAATGATCGGTACACAAATCCCACTTGTCTCACCAAATTTTGTTCTTCTAGATTGAAGCGTTCGTTTACAGTAGCAGTTTTTATTTTTAGGTTTCACTTTGTTCTCTCCTATATAGATAGATGAATTTGGAACTCTAAATCCAACAAGATTTGTAGTAGCTCTTTGAAACTTGACAAAAAGTAGTGCTCAGTTTTTTCTCTATGATTTGTTTCCTCTTCAAGTAGCCCAGGCAGAGACTGTGGAAAACACTTCCATTGAAATGGGTTGCCAAGCTTCCAAGAAATTACGTGTTTCTGAAATACCAGCAAATATTTTTTCACCCAATCTTGATGATACTTGGGGGTAATGACAAGTACACAAATCCCACTTGGCTCACCAAATTTTGTTCTTCTAGGTTGAAGCGTTCGTTTACATTAGCAGTTTTTATTTTTAGGTTTCACACTGTTCTCTCCTATATAGATAGAAGAATTTGGAACTCTAAATAAAACATGTTTTGTAGTAGCTCTTGAAACTTGACAAAATAAAGGAGTTCTCAGTTTTGTCTCTAGGGATTGTTTCCTCTTCAAGTAGCCCTATGCACAGATTGTGGAAAAGCACTTTCATTGAGAGGGTTTCCCAAGCTTCTAAGAAATAACGAGTTTCCGAAACACCAGCAAATATTTTTTCACCCAATCATGATGATACTTGGTGGTAATGATCAGTACACAAATACCACTTTGCTCACCTAATTGTGTTCTTCTAGGTTGAAGTGTTCGTTTACAGTAGCAGTTTTTATTTTTAGGATTCACTCTGTTCTCTTTTATATAGATAGATGAATTCGGAACTCTAAATCCAACATGGTTTGTAGTAGCTCTTGAAACTTGACACAAAAGGAGTTCGCAGTTTTGTCTTTATGATTTGTTTCCTCCTCAAGTATCCCTAAGCAGAGACTGTGGAAAAGCACTTTCATTGAAAGGGGTTGCCAAGCTTCCAAGAAATTACGAGTTTCCGAAATACCAGCAAACAGTTTTTCACCCAATCTTGATGATACTTGGTGTTAATGACAAGTACACAAATCCCACTTGGCTCACCAAATTTTGTTCTTCGAGGTTGAAGCGTTCGTTTAGAGTAGCAGTTTTTATTTTTAGGTTTCACTCAGTTCTCTTCTATATAGATAGATGAATTTGGAACTCTAAATCCAACATGGTTTGTAGTACCTCTTTGAAACTTCATAAAATAAAGGAGACCTCAGTTTTGTCTCTATGGTTTGTTTCCTCTTCAAGTAGCCCTAGGCACAGGCTGTGGAAAAGCAATTTCATTGAGAGGGTTTCCCAAGCTTCTAAGAAATAACGAGTTTCCGAAATACCAGCAAATATTTTTTCACCCAATCTTGATGATACTTGGTGGTAATGACAAGGACACAAATCTCACTTGGCTCAACAAATTTTGCTCTTCTAGGTTGAAGCGTTCGTTTACAGTAGCAGTTTTTATTTTTAGGTTTCCCTCTGTTCTCTCCTATATAGATAGATGAATTTGGAACACTAAATCCAACATGGTTTGTAGTAGCTCCCTGAAACTTGACAAAATAAAGGAGTTCTCAGTTTTGTCTCTATGGTTTGTTTCCTCTTCAAGTAGCCCTAGACACAGACTGTGGAAAAGCACTTTCATTGAGAGTTGTTTTCAAGCTTCTAAGAAATAACGAGTTTCCAAAATACCAGCAAATGTTTTTTCAACCAATCTTGATGATACAGGTGGTAATGATCAGTACACAAATTCAACTTGACTCACCAAAATTTCCTTCTTCTAGGTTGAAGCGTTCGTTTACAGTAGCAGTTTATAATTTTAGGTGTCCCTCAGTTCTCTCCTATATAGATAGATGAATTTGGAACTCTAAATCCAACATGGTTTGTAGTAGCTCTTTGAAACTTGACAAAATAAAAATGTTCTCAGTGTTGTCTCTATGGTTTGTTTCCTCTTCAAGTGGCCCTAAGCAGAGACTGTGGAATAGCACTTTCATTAAAAGGGGTTGCCAAGCTATCAAAAAATTACGAGTTTTTAAATACCAGCAAATATTTTTTCACCCAATCTTGATGATACTTGGTGGTAATGATACGTACACAAATCCCACTTGGCTCACCAAATTTGGTTCTTCTAGGTTGAAGCGTTCGTTTAGAGTAGCTGTTTTTATTTTTAGGTTTCACTCTGTTCTCTGCTAGATATATAGATGAATTTAAAACACTAAATCCAACATGGTTTGTGGTAGCTCTTTGAAACGTGACAAAATAAAGGAGATCTCAGTTTTTTCTCTATGGTTTGTTTCCTCTTCAAGTAGCCCTAGGCACAGACTGTGGAATAGCACTTTCATTGAGAGGGGTGTTGAGGCTTCTAAGAAATAACGAGTTTCCGAAATAGCAGCAAATATTTTTTCACCCAATATTGATGATACTTGGTGGTAATGATCAGTACACAAATCCCACTTTGCTCACCAAATTTTGTTCCTCTAGGTTTAAGCGTTCGTCTACAGTAGAAGTTGTTATATTTAGGTTTCACTCTGTTCTCTCCTATATAGATAGATGAATTTGGAACTCTAAATCCACCACGGTTTGTAGTAGCTCTTTGAAACTTGACAAAATAAAGGAGTTCTCAGTTTTGTCTCTATGGTTTGTTTCCTCTTCAACAGACCTAGGCACAGACTGTGGAAAAGCACTTTCATTGAGAGGGGTTGCCAAGATTCTAAGAAATAACGAGTTTCCGAAATACCAGCAAATATTTTTTCACCCAATCTTGATGATACTTGGTGGTAATGATCAGTACACAAATCCCACTTGGCTCACCAAATTTTGTTCTTCTAGGTTGAAGCGTTCGTCTACAGTAGCAGTTTGTATATTTAGGTTGTTCTCTGTTCTCTCCTATATAGATAGATGAATTTGGAACTCAAAATCCACCACGGTTTGTAGTAGCTCTTTGAAACTTGACAAAATAAATTAGTTCTCTGTTTTGTCTCTATGGTTTGTTTCCTCTTCAAGTAGCCCTAGGCACAAACTGTGGAAAAGCACTTGCATTGAAAAGGGTTGCCAAGCTTCCAAGGAATAACGAGTTTCCGAAATACCAGCAAATATTTTTTCACGTAATCTTGATGATTCTTGGTGGTAATTACAAGGACACAAATCCCACTTGGCTCACCAAATTTTGTTCTTCGTGGTTGAAGCGTTCGTTTACAGTAGCAGTTTTTATTTTTAGGTTTCCCTCTGTTCTCTCCTGTATAGATAGATGAATTTGGAACTCTAAAATCAACATGGTTTGTAGTAGCTCCCTGAAACTTGACAAAATAAAGGAGTTCTCAGTTTTGTCTCTATGGTTTGTTTCCTCTTCAAGTAGACCTAGACACAGACTGTGGAAAAGCACTTTCATTGAAAGGGTTTGCCAAGCTTCCAAGAAATTACGGGTTTCCGAAATACCAGCAAATATTTTTTCACCCAAACTTGATGATACTTGGTGGTAATGACAAGTAAACAAATCCCACTTGGCTCACAAATTTTGCTCTTCTAGGTTGAAGCGTTCATTTACAGTAGCCGTTTTTATATTTTGGTTTCTCTATGTTCTCTCCTATATAGATAGATGAATTTGGAACTCTAAATCCAACATGGTTTGTAGTAGCTCTTTGAAACTTGACAAAATAAAAAAGTTCTCAGTTTTGTCTCTATGGTTTGTTTCCTCTTCAAGTAGCCCTAGGCACAGACTGTGGAAAAGCACTTTCATTGAGAGTTGTTTTCAAGCTTCTAAGAAATAACGAGTTTCGAAAATACCAGCAAATATTTTTTCACCCAATCTTGATGATACAGGTGGTAATGATCAGTACACAAATTCAACTTGACTCACCAAAATTTCCTTCTTCTAGGTTGAAGCGTTCGTTTACAGTAGCAGTTTATAATTTTAGGTGTCCCTCTGTTCTCTTCTATATAGATAGATGAATTTGGAACTCTAAATCCAACATGGTTTGTAGTAGCTCTTTGATACTTGACAAAATAAAAATGTTCTCAGTGTTGTCTCTATGGTTTGTTTCCACTTCAAGTGGCCCTAAGCAGAGACTGTGGAATAGCACTTTCATTAAAAGGGGTTGCCAAGCTATCAAAAAATTACGAGTTTTGAAATACCAGCAAATATTTTTTCACCCAATCTTGATGATACTTGGTGGTAATGATACGTACACAAATCCCACTTGGCTCACCAAATTTTGTTCTTCTAGGTTGAAGCGTTCGTTTACAGTAGCTGTTTTTATTTTTAGGTTTCACTCTGTTCTCTCCTAGATATATAGATAAATTTAAAACACTAAATCCAACATGGTTTGTAGTAGCTCTTTGAAACCTGACAAAATAAAGGAGATCTCAGTTTTATCTCTATGGTTTGTTTCCTCTTCAAGTAGCCCTAGGCACAGACTGTGGAAAAGCACTTTCATTGAGAGTTGTTTTCAAGCTTCTAAGAAATAACGAGTTTCCAAAATACCAGCAAATATTTTTTCACCCAATCTTGATGATACTGGTGGTAATGACAAGTACACAAATACCACTTGGCTCAGAAAATTGTGTTCTTCTTGGTTGAAGAGTTCGTTTACAGTAGCAGTTTTTATTTTTAGGTTTCACTCTGTTCTCTTTATATAGATAGATGAATTTGGAACTCTAATTCCAACATGGTTTGTAGTAGCTCTTTGAAACTTGACAAAAGAAAAAAGTTCTCAGTTTTGTCTCTATGGTTTGTTTCCTCTTCAAATAGCCCTAGGCACAGACTGGGGAAAAGCACATTCATTGAGAGGGGTTGCCAAGCGTCTAAGAAATAACAAGATTCTGAAATACCAACAAATATTTTTTCACCCATTCTTGATGATACTTTTTGGTAAGGACAGGTACACAAATCCCTCTTGGCTCACCAAATTTTGTTCTTCTAGGTTGAAGCGTTCCTTACAGTAGCAGTTTGTATTTTTAGGTTTCCTTCTGCTCTCTCCTATATAGATAGCTGAATTTGTAACTCTAAATCCAACATGGTTTGTAGTAGCTCTTTGAAACTTTACAAAATAAAGGAGTTCTCAGTTTTGTCTCTATGATTTGTTTCCTCTTCAAGTAGCCCTAAGCAGAGACTGTGGAAAAGCACTTTCATTGAAAGGGTTTGCCAAGCTCCCAAGAAATTACGGGTTGCCGAAACACCAGCAAATATTTTTTCACCCAATCTTGATGATACTCGGTGGTAATGACAAGTACACAAATCCCAATTGGCTCACCAAATTTTGCTCTTCTAGGTTGAAACGTTTGTTTACAGTAGCAGTTTTTATTTTTAGGTTTCCCTCTGTTCTCTCCTATATAGATAGATGAATTTGGAACTCTAAATCCAACATGGTTTGTAGTAGCTCTTTGAAACTTGACAAAAGAAAAAGTTCTCAGTTTTGTCTCTATGGTTTGTTTCCTCTTCAAATAGCCCTAGGCACAGACTGGGGAAAAGCACATTCATTGAGAGGGGTTGCCAAGCTTCTAAGAAATAACGAGTTTCCGAAATACCAGCAAATATTTTTTCACCCCATCTTCATGATACACGGTGGTAATGATCAGTACACAAATGCCACTTGGCTCACCAAATTGTGTTTTTGTAGGTTGAAGCGTTCGTTTATAGAAGCAGTTTTTATTTTTAGGTTTCACTCTGTTCTTTCCCATATAGATAGATGAATTTGGAACTCTAAATCCAATATGGTTTGTAGTAGCTCTTTGAAAGTTAACAAAATAAAGGAGTTCTCAGTTTTGTCTCTATGGTTTGTTTCCTCTCCAAGTAGCCCTAGGCACAAACTGTAGAACAGCACTTTCATTGAAAGGGGTGGCCAAGCTTCTAAGAAATAACGAGTTTCCGAAATACCAGCAAATATTTTTTCACCCAATCTTGATGATACTTGGTGGTAATGATCAGTACACAAATCACACTTGGCTCACCAAATTTTGTTCTTCTAGGTTGAAGCGTTCGTTTACAGTAGCAGTTTTTAATTTTAGGTTTCCCTCTGTTCGCTCCTATATAGATAGATGAATTTGGAACTCTAAATCCAACATGGTTTGTAGTAGCTCTTTGAAACTTGACAAAATAAAGGAGTTCTCAGTTTTGTCTCTATGATTTGTTTCTTCTTCAAGTAGCCCTAAGCAGAACTGGGGAAAAGCACTTTCATTGAAAGGTTTTGCCAAGCTCACAAAAAATTACGGGTTGCCAAAATACCGGCAAATATTTTTTCACCCAATCTTGATGATACTTGGTGGTAATTACAAATACACAAATCCCACTTGGCTCACCAAATTTTTCTCTTCGATTTTGAAGCGTTCGTTTACAAGTGCAGTTGTTATTTTTAGGTTTCCCACTGTTCTCTCCTATATAGATAGATGAATTTGGATCTCTAAATCCAACATGGTTTGTAGTAGCTCTTTGAAACTTGACAAAATAAAAATGTTCTCAGTGTTGTCTCTATGGTTTGTTTCCTCTTCAAGTGGCCCTAAGCAGAGACTGTGGAAAAGCACTTTCATTAAAAGGGGTTGCCAAGCTATCAAAAAATTACGAGTTTTGAAATACCAGCAAATATTTTTTCACCCAATCTTGATGATACTTGGTGGTAATGATACGTACACAAATCCCACTTGGCTCACCAAATTTTGTTCTTCTAGGTTGAAGCGTTCGTTTACAGTAGCTGTTTTTATTTTTAGGTTTCACTCTGTTCTCTCCTAGATATATAGATGAATTTAAAACACTAAATCCAACATGGTTTGTGGTAGCTCTTTGAAACGTGACAAAATAAAGGAGATCTCAGTTTTTTCTCTATGGATTGTTTCCTCTTCAAGTAGCCCTAGGCACAGACTGTGGAAAAGCACTTTCATTGAGAGGGGTGTTGAGGCTTCTTAGAAATAACGAGTTTCTGAAATAGCAGCAAATATTTTTTCACCCAATATTGATGATACTTGGTGGTAATGATCAGTACACAAATCACACTTTGCTCACCAAATTTTGTTCCTCTAGGTTTAAGCGTTCGTCTACAGTAGAAGTGGTTATATTTAGGTTTCACTCTGTTCTCTCCTATATAGATAGATGAATTTGGAACTCTAAATCCACCACGGTTTGTAGTAGCTCTTTGAAACTTGACAAAATAAAGGAGTTCTCAGTTTTGTCTCTATGGTTTGTTTCCTCTTCAATAGACCTAGGCACAGACTGTGGAAAAGCACTTTCATTGAGATGGGTTGCCAAGATTCCAAGAAATAACGAGTTTCCGAAATACCAGCAAATATTTTTTCACCCAATCCTGATGATACTTTGTGGTAATGATCAGTACACAAATACCACTTGGTTCACCAAATTGTGTTCTTCTAGTTTGAAGAGTTCGTTTACAGTAGCAGTTTTTATTTTTAGGTTTCACTCTGTTCTCTTTATATAGATAGATGAATTTGGAACTCTAAATCCAACATGGTTTGTAGTAGCTCTTTGAAACTTGACAAAATGAAGGAGTTCTCAGTTTTGTCCTATGTTTTGTTTCCTCTTCAAGTAGCCCTAGGCACAGACTGTGCAAAAGCCCTTTCATTGAGAGGGGTTGCCAGGCTTCTAAGAAATAACGAGTTTCCGAAATACCAGCAAATATTTTTTCACCCAATCTTGATGATACTTGGTGGTAATGACAAGTACACAAATCCCACTTGGCTCACAAATTTGGTTCTTCTAGGTTGAAGCGTTCGTTTACAGTAGCAGTTTATATTTTTAGGTTTCCCTCTGTTCTCTCCTATATAGATAGATGAATTTGGACCTCTAAATCCAACATTGTTTGTAGTCGCTCTTTGAAACTTGACAAAATAAAGGAGTTCTCAGTTTTGTCTCTATGATTTGTTTCCTCTTCATGTAGCCCTAAGCAGAGACTGTGGAAAAGCACTTTCATTAAAAAAATTTGCCAAGCTCCCAAGAAATTACGGGTTTGCGAAATACCAGCAAATATTTTTTCAACCAATCTTGATGATACTTAGTGGTAATGACAAGTACAAAAATCCCACTTGGCTCACCAAATTTTGCTCTTCTAGATTGAAGCGTTCTTTTACAGTAGCAGTTTTTATTTTTAGGTTTCCCTCTAATCTCTCCTATATAGATAGATGAATATGGAACTCTAAATCCAACATGGTTTGTAGAAGCTCTTTGAAACCTGACGAAATAAAAAAGTTCTCAGTTTTGTCTCTATGGTTTGTTTCCTCTTCAAATGGCCCTAGGCACAGACTGGGGAAAAGCACATTCATTGAGAGGGGTTGCCAAGCTTCTAAGAAATAACGAGTTTCCGAAATAGCAAAAATATTTTTTCACCCAATATTGATGATACGTGGTGGTAATGATCAGTACACAAATGCCACTTGGCTCACCAAATTGTGTTCTTCTAGGTGGAAGCGTTCGTTTACAGTAGCAGTTTTTATTTATAGGTTTCACTCTGTTCTTTCCCATATAGATAGATGAATTTGGTACTCTAAATCCAATATGGTTTGTAGTAGCTCTTTGAAAGTTAACAAAATAAAGGAGTTCTCAGTTTTGTCTCTATGGTTTGTTTCCTCTTCAAGTAGCCCTAGGCACAAACTGTAGAAAAGAACTTCCAGTGAAAGGGGTTGCCAAGCCTCTAAGAAATAACGATTTTCCGAAATACCAGCAAATATTTTTTCTCCCAATCTTGATGATACTTGGTGGTAATGATCTGTACACAAATCCCTCTTGATTCACTAAATTTTGTTCTTCTAGGTAGAAGCGTTAGTTTACAGTAGCAGTTTATTTTTTTAGGTTTCCCTCTGTTCTCTCCTATATAGATAGATGAATTTGGAACTCTAAATCCAACATGGTTTGTAGTAGCTCTCTGAAACTTGACAAAATAAAGGAGTTCTCAGTTTATTCTCTATGGATTGTTTCCCCTTCAAATAGCCCTAGGCACAGACTGTGGAAAAGCACTTTCATTGAGAGGGGTTGCCAAGCTTCTTAGAAATAACGAGTTTTAGATATACCAGCAAATATTTTTTCGCCCAGTCTTGATGATACGTGGTTGTAATGATCAGTACACAAATCCCACTTGGCTCACCAAATTGTGTTCTTCTTTTTTGAAGAGTTCGTTTACAGTAGCAGTTTATATTTTTAGATTTCCCTCTGTTTTCTCCTATATAGATAGATGAATTTGGAACTCTAAATCCAACATGGTTTGCAGTAGCTCTTTGAAACTTGACAAAATAAAGGAGTTCTCTGTTTTGTCTTTATGATTTGTTTCCTCTTCAAGTAGCGCTAAACAGAGACTGTGGAAAAGCACTTTCATTGAAAGGGTTAGCAAAGCTCCCAAGAAATTACTGGTTTTTCGAAATACCAGCTTATATTTTTTCACCCAATCTTGATGATACTTGGTGGTAATGACAAGTACACAAATCCCAATTGGCTCACCAAATTTTGTTCTTCTAGGTTGAAGCGTTCGTTTACAGTAGCAGTTTTTATTTTTAGGTTTCCCACTGTTCTCTCCTATAGAGATAGATGAATTTGGAACTCTAAATCCAACATGGTTTGTAGTAGCTCTTTCAAACTTGACAAAATAAAAAAGTTCTCAGTTTTCTCTCTATGGTTTGTTTCCTCTTCAAATAGCCCTAGGCACAGACTGGGGAAAAGCACATTCATTCAGAGGGGTTGCCAAGCTTCTAAGAAATAACAAGTTTCCGAAATACCAGCAAATATTTTTTCACCCAATCTTGATGATACGTGGTGGTAATGATCAGTACACAAATGCCACTTGGCTCACCAAATTGTGTTCTTCTATGTTGAAGCGTTCGTTTCCAGTAGCAGTTTTTATTTTTAGGTTTCCCTCTGTTCGCTCCTATATAGATAGATGAATTTGGACCTTTAAATCCAACATGGTTTGTAGTAGCTCTTTGAAACTTGACAAAATAAAGGAGTTCTCAGTTTTGTCTCTATGATTTGTTTCTTCTTCAAGTAGCCCTAAGCAGAAACTTGCGAAAAGCACTTTCATTGAAAGGTTTTGCCAAGCTCCCCAAAAATTACGGGTTGCCGAAATACCGGCAAATATTTTTTCACCCAATCTTGATGATACTTGGTGGTAATTACAAATACACAAATCCCACTTGGCTCACCAAATTTTTCTCTTCGAGTTTGAAGCGTTCGTTTACAAGTGCAGTTTTTATTTTTAGGTTTCCCTCTGTTCTCTCCTATATAGATAGATGAATTTGGAACTCTAAATCCAACATGGTTTGTAGTAGCTCTTTGAAACTTGACAAAATAAAAATGTTTTCAGTGTTGTCTCTATGGTTTGTTTCCTCTTCAAGTGGCCCTAAGCAGAGACTGTGGAAAAGCACTTTCATTAAAAGGGGTTGCCAAGCTATCAAAAAATTACGAGTTTTGAAATACCAGCAAATATTTTTTCACCCAATCTTGATGATACTTGGTGGTAATGATACGTACACAAATCCCACTTGGCTCACCAAATTTTGTTCTTCTAGGTTGAAGCGTTCGTTTACAGTAGCTGTTTTTATTTTTAGGTTTCACTCTGTTCTCTCCTAGATATATAGATGAATTTAAAACACTAAATCCAACATGGTTTGTGGTAGCTCTTTGAAATGTGACAAAATAAAGGAGATCTCAGTTTTTTCTCTATGGTTTGTTTCCTCTTCAAGTAGCCCTAGGCACAGACTGTGGAAAAGCACTTTCATTGAGAGGGGTGTTGAGGCTTCTAAGAAATAACGAGTTTCTGAAATAGCAGCAAATATTTTTTCACCCAATATTGATGATACTTGGTGGTAATGATCAGTACACAAATCACACTTTGCTCACCAAATTTTGTTCCTCTAGGTTTAAGCGTTCGTCTACAGTAGAAGTTGTTATATTTAGGTTTCACTCTGTTCTCTCCTATATAGATAGATGAATTTGGAACTCTAAATCCACCACGGTTTGTAGTAGCTCTTTGAAACTTGACAAAATAAAAGAGTTCTCAGTTTTGTCTCTATGGTTTGTTTCCTCTTCAATAGACCTAGGCACAGACTGTGGAAAAGCACTTTCATTGAGAGGGGTTGCCAAGATTCCAAGAAATAACGAGTTTCCGAAATACCAGCAAATATTTTTTCACCCAATCTTGATGATACTTGGTGGTAATGATCAGTACACAAATCCCACTTGGCTCACCAAATTTTGTTCTTCTAGGTTGAAGCGTTCGTCTACAGTAGCAGTTTGTATATTTAGGTTGTTCTCTGTTCTCTCCTATATAGATAGATGAATTTGGAACTCTAAATCCACCACGGTTTGTAGTAGCTCTTTGAAACTTGACAAAATAAATTAGTTCTCTGTTTTGTCTCTATGGTTTGTTTCCTCTTCAAGTAGCCCTAGGCACAAACTGTGGAAAAGCACTTGCATTGAAAAGGGTTGCCAAGCTTCCAAGGAATAACGAGTTTCCGAAATACCAGAAAATATTTTTTCACCCTATCTTGATAACACTGTGTGGTATGATATGTACACAAATCCCACTTGGCTCATCAAATTTTGTTCTTTCAGGTTGAAGCGTTCGTTTACAGTAGCCGTTTGTATTTTTAGGTTTCACTTTGTTCTCTCCTATATAGATAAATGAATTTGGAACTCTAAATCCAACATGGTTTGTAGTAGCTCTTTGAAACTTCATAAAATAAAGGAGTTCTCAGTTTTGTCTCTTTGATTTGTTTCCTCTTCAAATAGCCCTAAGCGGAGACTGTGGAAAAGCACTTTCATTGAAAGGGGTTGCCAAACTTCCAAGAAATTACGAGTTTCCGAAATACCAGCAAATATTTTTTCACGTAATCTTGATGATTCTTGGTGGTAATTACAAGGACACAAATCCCACTTGGCTCACCAAATTTTGTTCTTCGAGGTTGAAGCGTTCGTTTACAGTAGCAGTTTTTATTTTTAGGTTTCCCTCTGTTCTCTCCTATATAGATAGATGAATTTGGAACTCTAAAATCAACATGGTTTGTAGTAGCTACCTGAAACTTGACAAAATAAAGGAGTTTTCAGTTTTGTCTCTATTGTTTGTTTCCTCTTCAAGTAGCCCTAGACACAGACTGTGCAAAAGCACTTTCATTGAGAGGGGTTGCCAGGCTTCTAAGAAATAACGAGTTTCCGAAATACCAGCAAATATTTTTTCACCCAATCTTGATGATACTTGGTGGTAATGACAAGTACACAAATCCCACTTGGCTAACCAAATTTTGTTCTTTTTGGTTGAAGCGTTCGTTTCAAGTAGCAGTTTTTATTTTTAGGTTTCCCTCTGTTCTCTCCTATATAGATAGATGAATTTGGAACTATAAATCCAACATGGTTTGTAGTAGCTCTTTGAAACTTGACAAAATAAAGGAGTTCTCAGGTTTGTCTCTATGATTTGTTTCCTCCTCAAGTATCCCTAAGCAGAGACTGTGGAAAAGCACTTTCATTAAAAGGGGTTGCCAAGCTTCCAAGAAATTACAAGTTTCCGAAATACCAGCAAACAGTTTTTCACCCAATCTTGATGATAATTGGTATTAATGACAAGTACACAAATCCCACTTGGCTCACCAAATTTTGTTCTTCGAGGTTGAAGCATTCGTTTACAGTAGCAGTTTTTATTTTTAGGTTTCACTCAGTTCTCTCCTATAAAGATAGATGAATTTGGAACTCTAAATCCAACATGGTTTGTACTACCTCTTTGAAACTTCATAAAATAAAAGAGTTCTCAGTTTTGTCTCTATAGTTTGTTTCCTCTTCAAGTAGCCCTAGGCACAGACTGTGGAAAAGCACTTTCATTGAGAGGGTTTCCCAAGCTTCTAAGAAATAACGAGTTTCCGAAATAACAGCAAATATTTTTTCACCCAATCCTGATGATACTTTGTGGTAATGATCAGTACACAAATTCCACTTGGTTCACCAAATTGTGTTCTTCTAGTTTGAAGAGTTCGTTTACAGTAGCAGTTTTTATTTTTAGGTTTCACTCTGTTCTCTTTATATAGATAGATGAATTTGGAACTCTAAATCCAACATGGTTTGTAGTAGCTCTTTGAAACTTGACAAAATGAAGGAGTTCTCAGTTTTGTCCTATGTTTTGTTTCCTCTTCAAGTAGCCCTAGGCACAGACTGTGCAAAAGCACTTTCATTGAGAGGGGTTGCCAGGCTTCTAAGAAATAACGAGTTTCCGAAATACCAGCAAATATTTTTTCACCCAATCTTGATGATACTTGGTGGTAATGACAAGTACACAAATCCCACTTGGCTCACCAAATTTGGTTCTTCTAGGTTGAAGCGTTCGTTTACAGTAGCAGTTTATATTTTTAGGTTTCCCTCTGTTCTCTCCTATATAGATAGATGAATTTGGACCTCTAAATCCAACATTGTTTGTAGTAGCTCTTTGAAAATTGACAAAATAAAGGAGTTCTCAGTTTTGTCTCTATGATTTGTTTCCTCTTCATGTAGCCCTAAGCAGAGACTGTGGAAAAGCACTTTCATTAAAAAAATTTGCCAAGCTCCCAAGAAATTACGGGTTTGCGAAATACCAGCAAATATTTTTTCAACCAATCTTGATGATACTTAGTGGTAATGACAAGTACACAAATCCCACTTGGCTCACCAAATTTTGCTCTTCTAGATTGAAGCGTTCGTTTACAGTAGCAGTTTTTATTTTTAGGTTTCCCTCTAATCTCTCCTATATAGATAGATGAATATGGAACTCTAAATCCAACATGGTTTGTAGTAGCTCTTTGAAACCTGACGAAATAAAAAAGTTCTCAGTTTTGTCTCTATGGTTTGTTTCCTCTTCAAATGGCCCTAGGCAAAGACTGGGGAAAAGCACATTCATTGAGAGGGGTTGCCAAGCTTCTAAGAAATAACGTTTTTCCGAAATAGCAAAAATATTTTTTCACCCAATATTGATGATACGTGGTGGTAATGATCAGTACACAAATGCCACTTGGCTCACCAAATTGTGTTCTTCTAGGTGTAAGCGTTCGTTTACAGTAGCAGTTTTTATTTATAGGTTTCACTCTGTTCTCTCCCATATAGATAGATGAATTTGGAACTCTAAATCCAACATGGTTTGTAGTAGGTCTTTGAAACTTGACAAAATAAAGGAGTTCTCAGTTTTGTCTCTATGGTTTGTTTCCTCTTCAAGTAGCCCTAGGCACAAACTGTAGAAAAGAACTTCCAGTGAAAGGGGTTGCCAAGCCTCTAAGAAATAATGAGTTTCCGAAATACCAGCAAATATTTTTTCTCCCAATCTTGATGATACTTGGTGGTAATGATCTGTACACAAATCCCTCTTGATTCACTAAATTTTGTTCTTCTAGGTAGAAGCGTTAGTTTACAGTAGCAGTTTATTTTTTTTAGGTTTCCCTCTGTTCTCTCCTATATAGATAGATGAATTTGGAACTCTAAATCCAACATGGTTTGTAGTAGCTCTCTGAAACTTGACAAAATAAAGGAGTTCTCAGTTTATTCTCTATGGATTGTTTCCCCTTCAAATAGCCCTAGGCACAGACTGTGAAAAGCACTTTCATTGAGAGGGGTTGCCAAGCTTCTAAGAAATAACGAGTTTTAGAAATACCAGCAAATATTTTTTCGCCCAGTCTTGATGATACGTGGTTGTAATGATCAGACACAAATCCCTCTTGGCTCACCAATTGTGTTCTTCTTTTTTGAAGAGTTCGTTTACAGTAGCAGTTAATATTTTTAGATTTCCCTCTCTTCTCTCCTATATAGATAGATGAATTTGGAACTCTAAATCCAACATGGTTTGTAGTAGCTCTTTGAAACTTGACAAAATAAAGGAGTTCTCTGTTTTGTCTTTATGATTTTGTTTCCTCTTCAAGTAGCGCTAAGCAGAGACTGTGGAAAAGCACTTTCATTGAAAGGGTTAGCAAAGCTCCCAAGAAATTACTGGTTTTTCGAAATACCAGCTTATATTTTTTCACCCAATCTTGATGATACTTGGTGGTAATGACAAGTACACAAATCCCACTTGGCTCACCAAATTTGGTTCTTCTAGGTTGAAGCGTTCGTTTACAGTAGCAGTTTATATTTTCAGGTTTCACTCTGTTCTCTCCTATATAGATAGATGATTTGGACGTCTAAATCCAACATGGGTTTGTAGTAGCTCTTTGAAACTTTGACAAAATAAAGAGTTCTCATTTTGTCTCTATGATTTGTTTACTCTTCATGTAGCCCTAAGCAGAGACTGTGGAAAAGCACTTTCATTAAAAAAATTTGCCAAGCTCCCAAGAAGTTACGGGTTTGGCGAAATACCAGCAAATATTTTTTCAACCAATCTTGATGATACTTAGTAGTAATGACAAGTACACAAATCCCACATGGCTCACCAAATTTTGCTCTTCTAGATTGAAGCGTTCGTTTACAGTAGCAGTTTTTATTTTTAGGTTTCCCTCTAATCTCTCCTATATAGATAGATGAATATGGAACTCTAAATCCAACATGGTTTGTAGTAGCTCTTTGAAACTTGACAAAATAAAAAAGTTCTCAGTTTTGTCTCTATGGTTTGTTTCCTCTTCAAGTAGCCCTAGGCACAGACTGTGGAAAAGCACTTTCATTGAAAGGGTTTGCCAAGCTTCCAAGAAATTACGGGTTTCCGAAATACCAGCAAATATTTTTTCACCCAATCTTGATGATACTTGGTGGTAATGACAAGTAAACAAATCCCACTTGGCTCACAAATTTTGCTCTTCTAGGTTGAAGCGTTCATTTACAGTAGCAGTTTTTATTTTTAGGTTTCTCTATGTTCTCTCCTATATAGATAGATGAATTTGGAACTCTAAATCCAACATGGTTTGTAGTAGCTCTTTGAAACTTGACAAAATAAAAAAATTCTCAGTTTTTTCTCTATGGTTTGTTTCCTCTTCAAGTAGCCCTAGGCACAGACTGGGGAAAAGCACATTCATTGAGAGCAGTTGCCAATCTTCTAAGAAAAACGAGTTCCGAAATACCAGCAAATATTTTTTCACCCAAACTTGATGATCCGTGGTGGTAATGATCAATACACAAATGCCACTTGGCTCACTAAATTGTGTTCTTCAAGTATGAAGCATTCATTTACAGTAGCAGTTTTATTTTAGGTTTCACTCTGTTCTGTCCCATATAGATAGATTGAAATTGGAACTCTAAAATCCAACATGGTTTGTAGTAGCTCTTTGAAACTTGACAAAATAAAGGAGTTCTCAGTTGTGTCTCTATGGTTTGTTTCCTCTTCATGCCCCCTAAGCAGAAACTGGGAAAAGCACTTTCATTGAAAGGGTTTGCCAGGCTCCCAAAATTATGGGTTCCGAAATACCAGCAAATATTTTTTCACCGAATCTTGATGATACTTGGTGGTAATTACAAATACACAAGTCCCATTTGGCTCCCCAAATTTTGCTCTTCTAGGTTGAAGTGTTCGTTTACCACAGCAGTTTTTATTTTTAGGTTTCCCTCTGTTCTCTCCTATATAGATAGATGAATTTGGAACTCTAAATCCAACATGGTTTGTAGTAGCTTTTTTGAAACTTGACAAAATAAAAATGTTCTCAGTTTTGTCTCTATGGTTTGTTTCCTCTTCAAGTAGCCCTAAGCAGTGACTGTGGAATAGCACTTTCATTGAAAGGGGTTGACAAGCTTCCAAGAAATTACGAGTTTCGAAATATCAGCAAATGTTTTTCACCCAATCTGATGATACTTGGTGGTAATGATAAGTACACAAATCCCACTTGGCTCACCAAATTTTGTTCTTCTAGGTTGAAGCGTTCGTTTACAGTAGCTGTTTATATTTTTTGGTTTCACTCTGTTCTCTCCTATATAGATAGATGAATATAAACACTAAATCCAACATGGTTTGAGTAGCTCCTTGAAACTTGACAAAATAAAAAAGTTCTCAGTTTTGTCTCTATGGTTTGTTTCCTCTTCAAGTAGCCCTAGGCACAGACTGTGGAAAAGCACTTTCATTGAGAGTTGTTGCCAAGCTTCTAAGAAATAACGAGTTTCCAAAATACCAGCAAATATTTTTTCACACAATCTTGATGATACTGGTGGTAATGATCAGTACACAAATCCTACTTGACTCAAAATTTTGTTCTTCTAGTTTGAAGCGTTCGTTTACAGTAGCAGTTTTTATTTTTAGGTTTCCCACTGTTCTCTCCTATAGAGATAGATGAATTTGGAACTCTAAATCCAACATGGTTTGTAGTAGCTCTTTCAAACTTGACAAAATAAAAAAGTTCTCAGTTTTGTCTCTATGGTTTGTTTCCTCTTCAAATAGCCCTAGGCACAGACTGGGGAAAAGCACATTCATTCAGAGGGGTTGCCAAGCTTCTAAGAAATAACGAGTTTCCGAAATACCAGCAAATATTTTTTCACCCAATCTTGATGATACGTGGTGGTAATGATCAGTACACAAATCCCACTTGACTCAAAATTTTGTTCTTCTAGTTTGAAGCGTTCGTTTACAGTAGCAGCTTATATTTTTAAGTGTTCCTCTGTTCTCTCCTATATAGATAGATGAATTTGGAACTCTAAATCCAACATGGTTTGTAGTAGCTCTTTCAAACTTGACAAAATAAAAAAGTTCTCAGTTTTGTCTCTATGGTTTGTTTCCTCTTCAAATAGCCCTAGGCACAGACTGGGGAAAAGCACATTCATTCAGAGGGGTTGCCAAGCTTCTAAGAAATAACGAGTTTCCGAAATACCAGCAAATATTTTTTCACCCAATCTTGATGATACATGGTGGTAATGATCAGTACACAAATCCCACTTGACTCAAAATTTTGTTCTTCTAGTTTGAAGCGTTCGTTTACAGTAGCAGCTTATATTTTTAAGTGTTCCTCTGTTCTCTCCTATATAGATAGATGAATTTGGAACTCTAAATCCAACATGGTTTGTAGTAGCTCTTTGAAACTTGACAAAATAAAGGAGTTCTCAGTTTTGTCTCTATGATTTGTTTCCTCTCCAAGTATCCCTAAGCAGAGACTGTGGAAAAGCACTTTCATTGAAAGGGGTTGCCAAGCTTCCAAGAAATTACGAGTTTCCGAAATACCAGCAAACAGTTTTTCACCCAATCTTGATGATACTTGGTGTTAATGACAAGTAAACAAATCCCACTTGGCTCACCAAATTTTGTTCTTCGAGGTTGACGCGTTCTTTTACAGTAGCAGTTTTCATTTTTAGGTTTCACTCAGTTCTCTCCTAAATAGATAGATGAATTTGGAACTCTAAATCCAACATGGTGTGTAGTACCTCTTTGAAACTTCATAAAATAAAGGAGACCTCAGTTTTGTCTCTATGATTTGTTTCCTCTTCAAGTAGCCCTAGGCACAGACTGTGGAAAAGCACTTTAATTGAGAGGGTTTCCCAGGCTTCTAAGGAATAACGAGTTTCCAAAATACCAGCAAATATTTTTTCACCCAATCTTGATGATACGTTTTGGTAATGATCAGTACACAAGTGCCACTTGGCTCACCAAATTTTGTTCTTCTAGGTTGAAGCGTTCGTTTACACTAGCTGTTTTTATTTTTTGGTTCACTCTGTTCTCTTCTATATAGATAGATGAATTTGGAACTCTAAATGCAACATGGTTTGTAGTAGCTCTTTGAAACTTGACAAAATAAAGGAGTTCTCAGTTTTGTCTCTATGATTTGTTCCTCCTCAAGTATCCCTAAGCAGAGACTGTGGAAAAGCACTTTCATTGAAAGGGGTTGCAAAACTTCCATGAAATTACGAGTTTCCGAAATACCAGCAAATATTTTTTCACCCAATTTTATGATACTTGGTGGTATTGATCAGTACAATAATCCCACTTGACTCACCAAATTTTGTTCTTCTATGTTGAAGCATTCGTTGACAGTAGCAGTTTTTATATTTAATTTTCACTCTGTTCTCTTCTATATAGATAGATGAATTTGGAACTCTAAATAAAACATGGTTTGTAGTAGCTCTTTGAAACTTGACAAAAAAAGTAGTTCTCAGTTTTGTCTCTATGATTTGTTTCCTCTGCAAGTAGCCCTAAGGAGATACTGTGGAAAAGCCCTTTCATTGAAAGGAGTTGCCATGCTTCCAAGAAATTATGAGTTTACGAAATACCAGCAAATATTTTTTCACTCAATCTTGACGATACCTGGTGGTAATGACAAGTACACAAATCCCGCTTGGCTTACCAAATTTTGTTCTTCTAGGTTAAAGCGTTCGTTTACAGTAGAAATTTTTATTTTTAGGTTTCACTTTGTTCTCTAATATATAGATAGATGAATTTGAAACTCTAAATCCAACATGGTTTGTAGTAGCTCTTTGAAACTTGAAAAAATAAACGAGTTCTCACTTTTGTCTCTATGGTTTGTTTCCTCTTAAAGTAGCCCTAGGCACAGACTGGGGAAAAGCACTTGCATTGAGAGGGTTTGCCAAACTTCTAAGAAATAACGAGTTTCCGAAATACCAGCAAATATTTTTTCACCCAATCTTGATGATACTTGGGGGTAATGATCAGTACAAAAATACCACTTGGCTCACCAAATTGTGTTCTTCTAGGTTTAAGTGTTCGTCTACAGTAGTAGTTTTTATATTTAGGTTTTACTCTGTTCTCTCTTATGTTGATAATTGAATTTGGAACTCTAAATCCCACATGGTTTGTAGTAGCTCTTTGAAACTAGACAAAATAAAGGAGATCTCAGTTTTGTCTCTATGGTTTTTTTCCTCTTCAAGTAGCCCTAGGTACAGACTGTGGAAAAGCACTTTCATTGAGAGGGTTTCCCAAGCTTCTAAGAAATAACGAGTTTCCGAAATACCAGCAAATATTTTTTCACCCAATCTTGATGATACGTGGTGGTAATGATCAGTACACAAATGCCACTAGGCTCCCAAATTTTGTTCTTCTAGGTTGAAGCGTTCATTAACAGTAGCAGTTTTTATTTTTGGGTTTCCCTCAGTTCTCTCCTATATAGATAGATGAATTTGGAACTCTAAATCCAACATGGTTTGTAGTAGCTCTTTGAAACTTGACAAAATAAAAAAGTTCTCAGTTTTGTCTCTATGGTTTGTTTCCTCTTTAAATAGCCCTAGGCACAGACTGGGGAAAAGCACATTCATTGAGAGGGGTTGCCAAGCTTCTAAGAAATAACGAGTTTCCGAAATACCAGCAAATATTTTTTCACCCAATCTTGATTATACGTGGTGGTAATGATCAGTACACAAATGCCACTTGGCTCTCCAAATTGTGTTCTTCTACGTTGAAGCGTTCATTTACAGTAGCAGTTTTTATTTTTAGGTTTCACTCAGTTCTCTCCTAAATAGATAGATGAATTTGGAACTCTAAATCCAACATGGTTTGTAGTACCTCTTTGAAACTTCATAAAATAAAGGAGACCTCAGTTTTGTCTCTATGATTTGATTCCTCTTCAAGAAGCCCTAGGCACAGACTGTGGAAAAGCACTTTCATTGAGAGGGTTTCCCAGGCTTCTAAGGAATAACGAGTTTCCAAAATACCAGCAAATATTTTTTCACCCAATCTTGATGATACGTTTTGGTAATGATCAGTACACAAATGCCAGTTGGCTCACCAAATTTTGTTCTTCTAGGTTGAAGCGTTCGTTTACAGTAGCTGTTTTTATTTTTTGGTTTCACTCTGTTCTCTTTTATATAGATAGATGAATTCGGAACTCTAAATCCAACATGGTTTGTAGTAGCTCTTTGAAACTTGACAAAATAAAGGCGTTCTCAGTTTGGTCTCTATGATTTGTTTCCTCCTAAAGTATCCCTAAGCAGAGACTGTGGAAAAGCACTTTCATTGAAAGGGGTTTCCAAGCTTCCAAGAAATTACGAGTTTCCGAAATACCAGCAAACAGTTTTTCACCCAATCTTGATGATACTTGGTGTTAATGACAAGTACACATATCCCTATTGGCTCACCAAATTTTGTTCTTCGAGGTTGAAGCGTTCGTTTACAGTAGCAGTTTTTATGTTTAGGTTTCACTCACTTCTCTCCTATATAGATAGATGAATTTGGAACGTTAAATCCAATATGGTTTGTAGTAGCTCTTTGAAACTTGACAAAATAAACGAGTTCTCACTTTTGTCTCTGTGGTTTGTTTCCTCTTCAAGTAGCCCTTAGCAGAGACTGTGGAAAAGCACTTTCATTGAAAGGGTTTGCCAAGCTCCCAAAAAATTACTGGTTTCCGAAATACCAGCAAATATTTTTTCACCCAATCTTAATGTTACTTGGTGGTAATGACAAGTACACAAATCCCACTTGGCTCACCAAATTTTGCTCTTCTAGGTTGAAGCGTTCGTTTACAGTAGCAGTTTTTATTTTTAGGTTTCCCTCTGTTCTCTCCTATATAGATAGATGAATTTGGAACTCTAAATCCAACATGGTTTGTAGTAGCTCTTTGAAACTTGACAAAATAAAAAAGTTCTCAGTTTTGTCTCTATGGTTTGTTTCCTCTTCAAATGTCCCTAGGCACAGACTGAGGAAAAGCACATTCATTGGGAGGGGTCGCCAAGCTTCTAAGAAATAACGAGTTTCCGAAATACCAGCAAATCTTTTTTCACGCAATCTTGATGATTCTTGGTGGTAATGACAAGGACACAAATGTCACTTGGCTCACCAAATTTTGTTCTTCTAGGTTGAAGCGTTCGTTCACAGTATCAGTTTATATTTTTAGTTTTCCCTCTGTTCTCTCCTATATAGATAGCTGAATTTGGAACTCTAAATCCAACATGGTTTGTAGTAGCTATTTTAAACTTGACAAAATAAAGGAGTTCTCAGTTTTCTCTCTATGATTTGTTTCCTCTTCAAGTAGCCCTAAGCAGAGACTGTGGAAAAGCACTTTCATTGAGAGTTGTTGCCAAGCTTCTAAGAAATAACGAGTTTCCAAAATACCAGCAAATATTTTTCACCCAATCTTGATGATACTGGTTGTAATGATCAGTACACAAATTCCACTTGACTCACCAAATTTGGTTCTTCTATGTTGAAGCGTTCGTTTACAGTAGCAGTTTATATTTTTAGGTGTCCCTCTGTTCTCTTCTATATAGATAGATAAATTTGGAACTCTAAATGCAACATGGTTTGTGGTAGCTCTTTGAAACTTGACAAAATAAACGAGTTCTCAGTTTTGTCTATATGATTTGTTTCCTCCTCAAGTATCCCTAAGCAGAGACTGTGGAAAAGCACTTTCATTGAAAGGGGTTGCCAAGCTTCCATGAAATTACGAGTTTCCGAAATACCAGCAAATATTTTTTCACCCAATTTTATGATACTTGGTGGTATTGATCAGTACAACAATCCCACTTGGCTCACCAAATTTTGTTCTTCTATGTTGAAGCATTCGTCGACAGTAGCAGTTTTTATATTTAATTTTCACTCTGTTCTCTTCTATATAGATAGATGAATTTGGAACTCTAAATCCAACATGGTTTGTAGTAGCTCTTTGAAACTTGACAAAAAAAGTAGTTCTCAGTTTTGTCTCTATGATTTGTTTCCTCTTCAAGTAGCCCTAAGGAGATACTGTGGAAAAGCCCTTTCATTGAAAGGAGTTGCCATGCTTCCAAGAAATTATGAGTTTACGAAATACCAGCAAATACTTTTTCACTCAATCTTGACGATACGTGGTGGTAATGACAAGTACACAAATCCCGCTTGGCTAACCAAATTTTGTTCTTCTAGGTTAAAGCGTTCGTTTACAGTAGTAGTTTTTATATTTAGGTTTTACTCTGTTCTCTCTTATGTTGATAATTGAATTTGGAACTCTAAATCCCACATGGTTTGTAGTAGCTCTTTGAAACTAGACAAAATAAAGGAGATCTCAGTTTTGTGTCTATGGTTTGTTTCCTCTTCAAGTAGCCCTAGGTACAGACTGTGGAAAAGCACTTTCATTGAGAGGGTTTCCCAAGCTTCTAAGAAATAACGAGTTTCTGAAATACCAGCAAATATTTTTTCACCCAATCTTGATGATACGTGGTGGTAATGATCAGTACACAAATGCCACTAGGCTCCCAAATTTTGTTCTTCTAGGTTGAAGCGTTCATTAACAGTAGCAGTTTTTATTTTTAGGTTTCCCTCAGTTCTCTCCTATATAGATAGATGAATTTGGAACTCTAAATCCAACATGGTTTGTAGTAGCTCTTTGAAACTTGACAAAATAAAAAAGTTCTCAGTTTTGTCTCTATGGTTTGTTTCCTCTTCAAATAGCCCTAGGCACAGAGTGGGGAAAAGCACATTCATTGAGAGGGGATGCCAAGCTTCTAAGAAATAACGAGTTTCCAAAATACCAGCAAATATTTTTTCACCCAATCTTGATTATACGTGGTGGTAATGATCAATACACAAATGCCACTTGGCTCTCCAAATTGTGTTCTTCTACGTTGAAGCGTTCATTTACAGTAGCAGTTTTTAATTTTAGGTTTCACTCTGTTCTCTCCCATATAGATAGATAAATTTGGAACTCTAAATCCAATATGGTTTGTAGTAGCTTTTTGAAACTTGACAAAATAAAGGAGTTCTCAGTTTTGTCTCTATGGTTTGTTTCCTCTTCAAGTAGCCCTAGGCACAAAGTGTAGAACAGCACTTTCATTGAAAGGGGTTGCCAAGCTTCTAAGAAATAACGAGTTTCCGAAATACCAGCAAATATTTTTTCACCCAATCTTGATGATCCGTGGTGGTAATGACAAGTACACAAATCCCACTTGGCTCACCAAATTTTGTTCTTCTAGGTTGAAGCATTCGTTTACAGTAGCAGTTTTTATTTTTAGGTTTCACTTTGTTCTCTC
The DNA here is from genome assembly GCF_048772815.1 of Callospermophilus lateralis. Classification (NCBI taxonomy): domain Eukaryota; kingdom Metazoa; phylum Chordata; class Mammalia; order Rodentia; family Sciuridae; genus Callospermophilus; species Callospermophilus lateralis. Next base: position 19,167 of record NW_027513946.1, on the reverse strand, counting down.
TTATATTGATAGATGAATATGGAACTCTTAATCCAACATGGTTTGTAGTAGCTTTTTGAAATTTGACAAAATAAAGTCGTTCTCAGTATTGCCTGTATGGTTTGTTTCCTCTTCAAGTAGCCCTAGGAACAGACTGTGGAAAAGCACTTTCATTGAAAGGGGTTGCCAAGCTTTCAAGAAATAACGAGTTTCCGAAATACCAGCAAATATTTTTTCACCCAATCTTGATGATACTTGGTGGTAATGATCAATACAGAAATCGCACTTGATTCAACCAATTTTTGTTCTTCTAGGTTGAAGCGTTAGTTTACAGTAGCAGTTATATTTTTAGGTTTCCCTCTGTTCTCTCCTATATGGATAGATTAATTTGGAACTCTAACTACAACATGGTTTGTAGTAGCTCTTTGAAACATGACAAAATAAAGGAGATCTCAGTTTTGTCTCTATGGTTTGTTACCTCTTCAAGTAGCCCTAGACACAGAATGTGGAAAAGCATTTTCATTGTGAGGAGTTGCCAAGCTTCTAAGAAATAACGAGTTTCCGAAATAGCATCAACTATTTTTTCACCCAATCTTGATGATACTTGGTGGTAATGATCAGTACACTAATCCCACTTGGCTCACCAAATTGTGTTCTTCCAGGTTGTAGCGTTCGTCTACAGTAGCAGTTTTTATAATTAGGTTTCCCTCTGTTCTCTCCTATATAGATAGAGAATATGGAACTCTAAATCCAACATGGTTTGTACTAGCTCTTAGAAACTTGACAAAAAAAGAGGTCTCAGTTTTGTCTCTATGATTTGTTTCCTCTTAAAGTAGCCCTAAGCAGAGACTGTGGAAAAGCACTTTCATTGAAAGGGGTTGCCAAGCTTCCAAGAAATTTCGAGTTTCCGAAATACCAGCAAATATTTTTTCAACCAATCTTGATGATACGTGGTGGTAATGACAAGTACACAAATCCCACTTGGCTCACCAAATTTTGTTTTTCAAATTTGAAGCGTTAGTTTACAGTATCAGTTTATATTTTTAGGTTTCCCTCTGTTCTCTCCTATATACATAGATGAATTTGGAAATCTAAATCCAACATGGTTTGTAGTAGCTCTTTGAAACTTGACAAAATTAAGGAGTTCTCAGTTTTCTCTCTATGGTTTGTTTCTTCTTCAAGTAGCCCAAGGCACAGACTGTGGAAATGCACTTTCATTGAGAGGGATTGCCAAGCTTCTAAGAAATAAGGAGTTTCTAAAATACCAGCAAACATTTTTTCACCCAATCTTGAAGGTACTTGTTGGTAATGATCAGTACAAAAATCCCACTTGGCTCACCAAATTTTGTTCTTCTAGGTTGAAGCGTTCGTCCATAGTAGCAGTTTTTATATTTAGGTTTCCCTCTGTTCTCTCCTATATAGATAGATGAATTTGGAACTCTAAATCCAACATGAATTGTAGTAGCTCTTTGAACCTTGACAGAATAAAGGAGTTCTCAGTTTTTTTTTTTTTTTATTTGTTTCCTAATCAAGTAGCCCTAAGGAGAAACTGGGGAAAAGCACTTTCATTGAAAGGGTTTGTCAAGCTCCCAAAAAATTACGGGTTTCCGAAATACCAGCAAATGTTTTTTCACCCAATCTTGATGATACTTGGTGGTAATTACAAATACACAAATCCCACTTGGCTCACCAAATTTTGCTCTTCTAGGTTTAAGCGTTCGTTTACAAGAGCAGTTTTTATTTTTAGGTTTCCCTCTGTTCTCTCCTATATAGATAGATGAATTTGGAACTCTAAATCCAACATAGTTTGTATTAGCTCTTTGAAACTTGACAATACAAAGTAGTTCTCAGTTATGTCTCTATGGTTTGTATAGTCTTCAAGTAGCCCTAAGCAGAGACTGTGCAAAAGCACTTTCATTGAAAGGGGTTGCCAAGCTTCCAAAAAATTGCGAGTTTCTGAAATACCAGCAAATATTTTTACACCCAATCCTGATGATACGTGGTGGTAATGACAAGTACACAAATCCCATTTGGCTCACCAAATTATGTTCTTCTAGTTTGAAGCGTTCGTCTACAGTAGCAGTTTTTATATTTAGGTTTCCCTCTGTTCTCTCCTATATAGATAGATGAATATGGAACTGTAAATCCAACATGGTTTGCAGTAGCTCTTAGATACTTGACAAAAAAAAGAGGTCTCAGTTTTGTCTCTACGGTTTGTTTCCTCTTCAAGTAGCCCTAAGCAGAGACTGTGGAAAAGCACTTTCACTAAAAGGGGTTGCCAAGCTTCCAAGAAATTACGAGTTTCCAAAATACCTGCAAATATTTTTTCACCCAATGTTGATGATACTTGGTGGTAATGATCAGTACAAAAATCCCACTTGGCTCACCAAATTTCGTTCTTCTAGGTTGAAGCGTTCGTCTACAGTAGCAGTTTTTATATTTAGGTTACCCTCTGTTCTCTCCTATATAGATAGATGAATTTGGAACTCTAAATCCAACATGGTTTGTAGTAGCTCTTTGAAACTTGACAAAAAAAAGCAGTTCTCAGTTTTGTCTCTATGATTTGTTTCCTCTTCAAGTAGCCCTAAGCAGAGACTGTGGAAAAGCACTTTCATTGAAAGGGGTTGCCAAGCTTCTAAGAAATTACGAGTTTCCGAAATACCAGCAAATATTTTTTAACCCAATCTTGATGATACTTGGTGGTAATGACAAGTACACAATTCCCACTTGGCTCACCAAATTTTGTTATTCTAGGTTGAAGCGTTCGTTTACAGTAGCAGTTTATATTTTAAGGTTTCCCTCTATTCTCTCCTATACAGATAGATGAATTTGGAACTCTAAATCCAACATGGTTTGTAGTAGCTCTTTGAAACTTGACAAAATAAAGGAGTTCTCAGTTTTGTCTCTATGGTTTGTTTCCTCTTCAAGTAGCGCTAGGCACAGACTGTGGAAAAGCACTTTCATTGAGAGGGGTTGCCAAGCTTCTAAGAAATAACGAGTTTTCGAAATGCCAGGAAATATTTTTTTACCCAATCTTGGTGATACTTGGTGGTAATGATCAGTCCACAAATCGCACTTGGCTCAACAAATTTTGTTCTTCTAGGTTTAAGCGTTCGTCTACAGTAGCAGTTTTTATATTTATGTTTCACTCTGTTCTCTCTTATATAGATAGATGAATTTATAACTCTAAATCCAACATGCTTTGTAGTAGCTCTTTGAAACTTGACACAATACAGGAGTTCTCAGTATTGTCCCTATCGTTTGTTTCCACTTCACGTAGCCCTAGGCACAGACTGTGGAAATGCACTTTCATAGAAAGGGGTTGCCAAGCTTCCAAGAAATAACGAGTTTCTGAAATACCAGCAAATATTTCTTCACCCAATCTTGATGATACTTGGTGGTAATGATCAGTACACAAATCCCACTTTGCCACCAAATTTTGTTTTTCTAGGTTTAAGAGTTCGTCTACAGTAGCAGTTTTTATATTTAGGTTTCACTCTGTTCTCTCTTATATAGATAGATAATTTGGAAGTCTAAATCCAACATGGTTTGTAGTACCTGTTTGTAACTTGAGACAATAAAGGAGTTCTCAGTTTTATCTCTAAGGTTTGTTTCCTCTTCAAGTAGCCATATGCACAGACTGTGGAAAAGCACTTTCATTGCGAGGGGTTGCCAAGCTTCTACGAAATAATGAGTTTCCGAAACACCAGCAAATATTTTTTCACTCAATCTTGATTATACTTGGTGATAATGATAAGTCCACAAATCGCACTTGGCTCAACAAATTTCGTTCTTCTAGGTTTAAGCGTTCGTCTACAGTAGCAGTTTTTATATTTAGGTTTCACTCTGTTCTCTCTTATAAAGATAGATGAATTTGAAACTCTAAATCCAACATGGTTTGTAGTAGCTGTTTGAAACTTGACAAAATAAAGGAGTTCTCAGTTTTGTCTCTATGTTTTGTTTCCTCTTCAAGTAGCCCTAGGCAGAGACTGTGGAAAAGCACTTTCATTGAGAGGGGTTGCCAGGCTTCTAAGAAATAACGAGTTTCCGAAATACCAGCAAATATTTTTTCACCCAATCTTGAAGATACTTGGTGGTAATGACAAGTACACAAATCCCACTTGGCTAACCAAATTTTGTTCTTCTAGCTTGAAGCGTTCGTATACAGTAGCAGTTTATATTTTTAGGTTTTCCTCTGTTCTCTCCTATATAGATAGATGAATTTGGAACTCTAAATCCAACATGGTTTGTAGTAGCTCTTTGAAACTTGACAAAATAAAGGAGTTCTCAGTTTTGTCTCTAGGATTTGTATCCTCTTCAAGTAGCGCTAAGCAGAGACTGTGGATAAGCATTTTCATTGAAAGGGTTTGCCAAGCTCCCAAAAAATTACGGGTTTCCGAAATACCAGCAAATATTTTTTCACCCAATCTTGATGATACTTGGTGGTAATTACAAGTACACAAATCCCACTTGGCTCACCAAATTTTGCTCTTGTAGGTTGAAGCGTTCGTTTACAAGAGCAGTTTTTATTTTTAGGTTTCCCTCTGTTCTCTCCTATGAGATAGATGAATTAGGAACTCGAAATCCAACATGGTTTGTAGTAGCTCTTTGAAACTTGACAAAATAAAATGTTCTCAGTTTTGTCTCTATGGTTTTTTCCTCTTCAAAGAGCCCTAAGCCGATACTGCGGAGAAGCCAAGCTTGCAAGAAATTACGAGTTTCCGAAATACCAACAAATATTTTTTCACCCAATCTTGATGATACGTGGTGGTAATGATCAGTACACAAATCCCACTTGGCTCACCAAATTGTGTTCTTCTAGGTTGAAGCGTTCGATTACAGTAGCAGTTTTTATTTTTAGGTTTCAATCTGATCTTTTTTATATAGATATATGAATTTGGAACTCTAAATCCAACATGGATTGTAGTAGATCTTTGAAACTTGACAAAATGAAGAAGTACTCAGTTTTGTCTCTATGTTTTGTTTCCTCTTCAATTAGCCCTAGTCATAGACTGTGGAAAAGCACTTTCATTGAGAGGGGTTGCCAGGTTTCTAAGAAATAACGAGTTTTCGAAATACAAGCAAATATTTTTTCACCCAATCTTGATGATACTTGGTGGTAATAACAAGTAGACAAATCCGACTTAGCTCACCCAATTTTGTTCTTCTAGTTTGAAGCGTTCGTTTACAATAGCAGTTTTTATTTTTAGGTTTTACACTGTTCTCTTTTATATAGATAGATGAATTTGGAACTCTAAATCCAACATGGTTTGTAGTAGCTCTTTGAAACTTGACAAAATGAAGGAGTTCTCAGTTTTGTCTCTATGATTTGTTTCCTCTTCAAGTAGCCCTAGGCACAGACTGTGGAAAAGCACTTTCATTGAGAGGGGTTTCAAGGCTTCTAAGAAATAACGAGTTTCCGAAATACCAGCAAATATTTTTTCACCCAATCTTGATGATAATTGGTGGTAATGACAAGTACACAAATCCCACTTGGCTTACAAAATTTTGTTCTTCTAGGTTGAAGCGTTCGTTTACAGTAACAGTTTATATTTTTAGGTTTCCCTCTGTTTTCTAATATATACATAGATGAATTTGGAACTCTAAATTCAACATGGTTTGTAGAGGCTCTTTGAAACTTGACAAAATATAGGAGTTCTCAGTTTTGTCTCGATGATTTGTTTCCTCTTCATGTAGCCGTCAGCAGAGACTGTGGAAAAGCACTTTCATTGAAAGGGTTTGCCATGATCCCAGAAATTACGGGTTTCCGAAATACCAGCAAATATTTTTTCACCCAATTTTGATGATCCGTGGTGGTAATGATCATTACACAAATGCCACTGGGCTCACAAAATTGTGTTCTTCTAGGTTGAAGCGTTCGTTTACAGTAGCAGTTTTTATTTTTAGCTTTCACTCTGTTCTCTCCTATATAGATAGATGAATTTGGAACTCTAAAATCAACATGGTTTGTAGTAGCTCTCTGATACTTGACAAAATAAAGGAGTTCTCAGTTTTGTCTCTATGGTTTGTTTCCTCTTCAAGTAGCACTAGGCACAGACTGTGGAAAAGCGCTTTCCTTTGGAGTTGTTGCCAAGCTTCTAAGAAATAACGAATTTCCAAAATACCAGCAAATATTTTTTCACCCAATCTTGATGATCCTGGTGGTAATGATCAGTACACAAATACCACTTGGCTCACCAAACTGTGTTCTTCTCGGTGGAAGCGTTCGTTTAGAATAGCAGTTTTTATTTGTAGGTTTCACTCTGTTCTCTTTTATATAGATAGATGAATTTGGAACTCTAAATCCAACATGGTTTGTAGTAGCTCTTTGAAACTTGACAAAATAAAAAAGTTCTCAGTTTTGTCTCTATGGTTTGTTTCCTCTTCAAATAGCCCTAGGCACAGACTGAGGAAAAGCACATTCAATGAGAGGCGTTGCCAAGCTGTTAAGAATTAACGAGTTTCTGAAATACCAGCAAATATTTTTTCACCCAATCTTGATGATACTTGGTGGTAATGATCTGTACACAAATGCCACTTGGCTCACTAAATTGTGTTCTTCTAGAGTGAAGCTTTCGTTTACAGTAGCAGTTCATATTTTTAGGTTTCACTCTGTTCTCTTCCATATAGATAGATGAATTTGGAACTCTAAATCCAACATGGTTTGTAGTATCTCTTTGAAACTTGACAAAATAAAGGAGTTCTCAGTTTTGTCTCTATGGCTTGTTTCCTCTTCAAGTAGCCCTAGGCAGAGACTGTGTAAAAGCAATTTCATTGAAAGGGCTTGCCAAGGTTCCATGAAATTACGAGTTTCCGAAATACCAGCAAATATTTTTTCACCCAATCTTGAAGATACTTGGTGGTAATGACAAGTACAAAAGTCCCACTTGGCTCACCAAATTTTGTTCTTCTCCGTTGAAGCGTTCGTTTACAGTAGCAGTTTTTATTTTTAGGTTTCAATCTATTCTCTCCTATATAGATAGATGAATTTGGAACTCTAAATCCAACATGGTTTGTAGTAGCTCTTTGAAACTTGAAAAAATAAAGGAGTTCTCAGTTTTGTCTCTATGGCTTGTTTCCTCTTCAAGTAGCCCTAGGCAGAGACTGTGTAAAAGCACTTTCATTGAAAAAGCTTGCCAAGCTTCCAAGAAATTACTAGTTTCCGAAATACCAGCAAATGTTTTTTCACCCAATCTTGATGATACTTGGTGGTAATGACAAGTACAAAAGTCCCACTTGGCTCACCAAATTTTGTTCTTCTACGTTGAAGCGTTCATTTACAGTAGCAGTTTATATTTTTAGGTCTCCCTCTGTTCTCTCCTACATAGGTAGATGAATTTGGAAGTCTAAATCCAACATGGTTTGTAGTAGCTCTTTGAAACTTGACAAAATAAAGGAGTTCTCAGTTTTGTCTCTTTGATTTGTTTCCTCTTAAAGTAGCCCTAGGCACAGACTGTGGAAAAGCACTTTCATTGAAAGGGGTTGCCAAACTTCTAAGAAATTACGAGTTTCCGAAATACCAGCAAATATTTTTTCACCCAATCTTGATGATACTTGGTGGTAATGACAAGTACACAAATCCCACTTGGCTCACCAAATTTTGTTCTTCTAGGTTGAAGCGTTCGTTTACAGTAGCAGTTTTTATTTTTAGGTTTCACTCTGTTCTCTCCTATATAGATAGATGAATTTGGAACTCTAAAATCAACATGGTTTGTAGTATCTCTCTGATACTTGACAAAATAAAGGAGTTCTCAGTTTTGTCTGTATGGTTTGTTTCCTCTTCAAGTAGCACTAGGCACAGACTGTGGAAAAGCACTTTCATTGGGAGTTGTTGCCAAGCTTCTAAGAAATAACGAGTTTCCAAAATACCAGCAAATATTTTTTCACCCAATCTTGATGATCCTGGTGGTAATGATCAGTACACAAATACCACTTGGCTCACCAAATTGTGTTCTTCTAGGTTGAAGCGTTCGTTTACAATAGCAGTTTTTATTTGTAGGTTTCACTCTGTTCTCTTCCATATAGATAGATGAATTTGGAACTCTAAATCCAAAATGGTTTGTAGTAGCTGTTTGAAACTTTACAAAATGAAGGAGTTCTATGTTTTGTCTTTATTCATTGTTTCCTCTTCAAGTAGCACTAGGCACAGACTGTGGAAAAGCACTTTCATTGAGTTGGTTGCCAGGCTTCTAAGAAATAACGAGTTTCCGAAATACCAGCAAATATTTTTTCACCCAATCTTGATGATACTTGGTGGTAATGACAAGTACACAAATCCCACTTGGCTCACTAAATTTTGTTCTTCTAGGTTGAAGCGTTCGTTTACAGTAGCAGTTTTTATTTTTAGGTTTCACTCTGTTCTCTCCTATATAGATAGATGAATTTGGAACTCTAAAATCAACATGGTTTGTAGTATCTCTCTGATACTTGACAAAATAAAGGAGTTATCAGTTTTGTCTCTATGGTTTGTTTCCTCTTTAAGTATCCCTAAGCAGAGACTGTGGAAAAGCACTTTCATTGAAAGGGTTTGCCAAGCTTCCAAGAAATTACGAGTTTCCGAAATACCAGCAAATATTTTTTCACCCAATCTTGATGATACTTGGGGGTAATGACAAGTACACAAATCCCACTTGGCTCACCAAATTTTTTCTTCTAGGTTGAAGCGTTCGTTTCCAGTAGCAGTTTTTTTTTTAGGTTTCACTCTGTTCTCTCCTATATAGATAGATGAATTTGGAACTCTAAAATCAACATGGTTTGTAGTATCTCTCTGATACTTGACAAAATAAAGGAGTTCTCAGTTTTGTCTGTATGGTTTGTTTCCTCTTCAAGTAGCACTAGGCACAGACTGTGGAAAAGCGCTTTCATTGGGAGTTGTTGCCAAGTTTCTAAGAAATAACGAGTTTCCAAAATACCAGCAAATATTTTTTCACCCAATCTTGATGATCCTGGTGGTAATGATCAGTACACAAATACCACTTGGCTCACCAAATTGTGTTCTTCTAAGGTGAAGCGTTCGTTTACAATAGCAGTTTTTATTTGTAGGTTTCACTCTGTTCTCTTTTATATAGATAGATGAATTTGGAACTCTAAATCCAAAATGGTTTGTAGTAGCTGTTTGAAACTTTACAAAATGAAGGAGTTCTCAGTTTTGTCTTTATTCATTGTTTCCTCTTCAAGTAGCACTAGGCACAGACTGGAAAAGCACTTTCATTGAGATTGGTTGCCAGGCTTCTAAGAAATAACGAGTTTCCGAAATACCAGCAAATATTTTTTCACCCAATCTTGATGATACTTGGTGGTAATGACAAGTACACAAATCCCACTTGGCTCACCAAATTGTGTTCTTCTAGGTTGAAGCGTTCGTTTACAGTAGCAGTTTTTATTTTTACGTTTCAATCTATTCTCTCCTATATAGATAGATGAATTTGGAACTCTAAATCCAACATGGTTTGTAATAGCTCTTTGAAACTTGACAAAATAAAGGAGTTCTCAATTTTGTCTCTATGATTTGTTTCCTCTTCAAGTAGCCCTGAGCAGAGACTGTGGAAAAGCACTTTCATTGAAAGGGTTTGCCAAGCTCCCAAGAAATTACGGGTTGCCGAAATACCAGCAAATATTTTTTCACCGAATCTTGATGATACTTGGTGTTAATGACAAGTACACAAATGCCACTTGGCTCACCAAATATTGCTCTTCTAGGTTGAAGCGTTCGTTTACAGAAGCAGTTTTTATTTTTACGTTTCCCTCTGTTCTCTCCTATATAGATAGATGAATTTGGAACTCGAAATCCAACATGGTTTGTAGTAGCTCTTTGAAACATGACAATATAAAAAAGTTCTCAGTTTTGTCTCTATGGTTTGTTTCCTCTTCAAATAGCCCTAGGCACAGACTGAGGAAAAGCACATTCAATGAGAGGCATGCCAAGCTGTTAAGAATTAACGAGTTTCTGAAATACCAGCAAATATTTTTTCACCCAATCTTCATGATACGTGGTGGTAATGATCTGTACACAAATGCCACTTGGCTCACTAAATTGTGTTCTTCTAGAGTGAAGCTTTCGTTTACAGTAGCAGTTTATATTTTTAGGTTTCACTCTGTTCTCTTCCATATAGATAGATGAATTTGGAACTCTAAATCCAACATGGTTTGTAGTAGCTCTTTGAAACTTGACAAAATAAAGGAGTTCTCAGTTTTGTCTCTATGGCTTGTTTCCTCTTCAAGTAGCCCTAGGCAGAGACTGTGTAAAAGCACTTTAATTGAAAGGGCTTGCCAAGCTTCCAAGAAATTACGAGTTTCCGAAATACCAGCAAATATTTTTTCACCCAATCTTGATGATACTTGGTGGTAATGACAAGTACAAAAGTCCCACTTGGCTCACCAAATTTTGTTCTTCTACGTTGAAGCGTTCATTTACAGTAGCAGTTTATATTTTTAGGTCTCCCTCTGTTCTCTCCTACATAGGTAGATGAATTTGGAAGTCTAAATCCAACATGGTTTGTAGTAGCTCTTTGAAACTTGACAAAATAAAGGAGTTCTCAGTTTTGTCTCGATGATTTGTTTCCTCTTCATGTAGCCGTCAGCAGAGACTGTGGAAAAGCACTTTCATTGAAAGGGTTTGCCATGATCCAAGAAATTTTGGGTTTCCAAAATACCAGCAAATATTTTTTCACCCAATTTTGATGATCCGTGGTGGTAATGATCATTACACAAATGCCACTGGGCTCACAAAATTGTGTTCTTCTAGGTTGAAGCGTTCGTTTACAGTAGCAGTTTTTATTTTTAGGTTTCACTCTGTTCTCTCCTATATAGATAGATGAATTTGGAACTCTAAAATCAACATGGTTTGTAGTAGCTCTCTTATACTTTACAAAATAAAGGAGTTCTCAGTTTTGTCTCTATGGTTTGTTTCCTCTTCAAGTAGCAGTATGCACAGACTGTGGAAAAGCGCTTTCCTTTGGAGTTGTTGCCAAGCTTCTAAGAAATAACGAGTTTCCAAAATACCAGCAAATATTTTTTCACCCAATCTTGATGATCCTGGTGGTAATGATCAGTACACAAATACCACTTGGCTCACCAAATTGTGTTCTTCTAGGTTGAAGCGTTCGTTTACAATAGCAGTTTTTATTTGTAGGTTTCACTCTGTTCTCTCCATATAGATAGATGAATTTGGAACTCTAAATCCAAAATGGTTTGTAGTAGCTGTTTGAAACATTACAAAATGAAGGAGTTCTAAGTTTTGTCTTTATTCATTGTTTCCTCTTCAAGTAGCACTAGGCACAGACTGTGGAAAAGCACTTTCATTGAGTTGGTTGCCAGGCTTCTAAGAAATAACGAGTTTCCGAAATACCAGCAAATATTTTTTCACCCAATCTTGATGATACTTGGTGGTAATGACAAGTACACAAATCCCACTTGGCTCACCAAATTTTGTTCTTCTAGGTTGAAGCGTTCGTTTACAGTAGCAGTTTTTATTTTTAGGTTTCACTCAGTTCTCTCCTATATAGATAGATGAATTTGGAACTCTAAAATCAACATGGTTTGTAGTATCTCTCTGATACTTGACAAAATAAAGGAGTTATCAGTTTTGTCTCTATGGTTTGTTTCCTCTTCAAGTATCCCTAAGCAGAGACTGTGGAAAAGCACTTTCATTGAAAGGGGTTGCCAAGCTTCCAAGAAATTACGAGTTTCCGAAATACCAGCAAATATTTTTTCACCCAATCTTGATGATACTTGGGGGTAATGACAAGTACACAAATCCCACTTGGCTCACCAAATTTTGTTCTTCTAGGTTGAAGCGTTCGTTTACAGTAGCAGTTTTTATTTTTAGGTTTCACTCTGTTCTCTCCTATATAGATAGATGAATTTGGAACTCTAAAATCAACATGGTTTGTAGTATCTCTCTGATACTTGACAAAATAAAGGAGTTCTCAGTTTTGTCTGTATGGTTTGTTTCCTCTTCAAGTAGCACTAGGCACAGACTGTGGAAAAGCGCTTTCATTGGGAGTTGTTGCCAAGTTTCTAAGAAATAACGAGTTTCCAAAATACCAGCAAATATTTTTTCACCCAATCTTGATGATCCTGGTGGTAATTATCAGTACACAAATACCACTTGGCTCACCAAATTGTGTTCTTCTAGGTTGAAGCGTTCGTTTACAATAGCAGTTTTTATTTGTAGGTTTCACTCTGTTCTCTTTTATATAGATAGATGAATTTGGAACTCTAAATCCAAAATGGTTTGTAGTAGCTGTTTGAAACTTTACAAAATGAAGGAGTTCTCAGTTTTGTCTTTATTCATTGTTTCCTCTTCAAGTAGCACTAGGCACAGACTGTGGAAAAGCACTTTCATTGAGATTGGTTGCCAGGCTTCTAAGAAATAACGAGTTTCCGAAATACCAGCAAATATTTTTTCACCCAATCTTGATGATACTTGGTGGTAATGACAAGTACAAAAATCCCACTTGGCTCACCAAATTGTGTTCTTCTAGGTTGAAGCGTTCGTTTAAGTAGCAGTTTTTATTTTTAGGTTTCAATCTATTCTCTCCTATATAGATAGATGAATTTGGAACTCTAAATCCAACATGGTTTTTAATAGCTCTTTGAAACTTGACAAAATAAAGGAGTTCTCAGTTTTGTCTCTATGATTTGTTTCCTCTTCAAGTAGCCCTGAGCAGAGACTGTGGAAAAGCACTTTCATTGAAAGGGTTTGCCAAGCTCCCAAGAAATTACGGGTTGCCGAAATACCAGCAAATATTTTTTCACCGAATCTTGATGATACTTGGTGTTAATGACAAGTACACAAATGCCACTTGGCTCACCAAATATTGCTCTTCTAGGTTGAAGCGTTCGTTTACAGAAGCAGTTTTTATTTTTACGTTTCCCTCTGTTCTCTCCTATATAGATAGATGAATTTGGAACTCGAAATCCAACATGGTTTGTAGTAGCTCTTTGAAACATGACAATATAAAAAAGTTCTCAGTTTTGTCTCTATGGTTTGTTTCCTCTTCAAATAGCCCTAGGCACAGACTGAGGAAAAGCACATTCAATGAGAGGCATGCCAAGCTGTTAAGAATTAACGAGTTTCTGAAATACCAGCAAATATTTTTTCACCCAATCTTCATGATACGTGGTGGTAATGATCTGTACACAAATACCACTTGGCTCACTAAATTGTGTTCTTCTAGAGTGAAGCTTTCGTTTACAGTAGCAGTTTATATTTTTAGGTTTCACTCTGTTCTCTTCCATATAGATAGATGAATTTGGAACTCTAAATCCAACATGGTTTGTAGTAGCTCTTTGAAACTTGACAAAATAAAGGAGTTCTCAGTTTTGTCTCTATGGCTTGTTTCCTCTTCAAGTAGCCCTAGGCAGAGACTGTGTAAAAGCACTTTCATTGAAAGGGCTTGCCAAGCTTCCAAGAAATTACGAGTTTCCGAAATACCAGCAAATATTTTTTCACCCAATCTTGATGATACTTGGTGGTAATGACAAGTACAAAAGTCCCACTTGGCTCACCAAATTTTGTTCTTCTACGTTGAAGCGTTCATTTACAGTAGCAGTTTATATTTTTAGGTCTCCCTCTGTTCTCTCCTACATAGGTAGATGAATTTGGAAGTCTAAATCCAACATGGTTTGTAGTAGCTCTTTGAAACTTGACAAAATAAAGGAGTTCTCAGTTTTGTCTCGATGATTTGTTTCCTCTTCATGTAGCCGTCAGCAGAGACTGTGGAAAAGCACTTTCATTGAAAGGGTTTGCCATGATCCAAGAAATTTTGGGTTTCCGAAATACCAGCAAATATTTTTTCACCCAATTTTGATGATCCGTGGTGGTAATGATCATTACACAAATGCCACTGGGCTCACAAAATTGTGTTCTTCTAGGTTGAAGCGTTCGTTTACAGTAGCAGTTTTTATTTTTAGGTTTCACTCTGTTCTCTCCTATATAGATAGATGAATTTGGAACTCTAAAATCAACATGGTTTGTAGTAGCTCTCTTATACTTTACAAAATAAAGGAGTTCTCAGTTTTGTCTCTATGGTTTGTTTCCTCTTCAAGTAGCAGTATGCACAGACTGTGGAAAAGCGCTTTCCTTTGGAGTTGTTGCCAAGCTTCTAAGAAATAACGAGTTTCCAAAATACCAGCAAATATTTTTTCACCCAATCTTGATGATCCTGGTGGTAATGATCAGTACACAAATACCACTTGGCTCACCAAATTGTGTTCTTCTAGGTTGAAGCGTTCGTTTACAATAGCAGTTTTTATTTGTAGGTTTCACTCTGTTCTCTCCATATAGATAGATGAATTTGGAACTCTAAATCCAAAATGGTTTGTAGTAGCTGTTTGAAACATTACAAAATGAAGGAGTTCTAAGTTTTGTCTTTATTCATTGTTTCCTCTTCAAGTAGCACTAGGCACAGACTGTGGAAAAGCACTTTCATTGAGTTGGTTGCCAGGCTTCTAAGAAATAACGAGTTTCCGAAATACCAGCAAATATTTTTTCACCCAATCTTGATGATACTTGGTGGTAATGACAAGTACACAAATCCCACTTGGCTCACCAAATTTTGTTCTTCTAGGTTGAAGCGTTCGTTTACAGTAGCAGTTTTTATTTTTAGGTTTCACTCAGTTCTCTCCTATATAGATAGATGAATTTGGAACTCTAAAATCAACATGGTTTGTAGTATCTCTCTGATACTTGACAAAATAAAGGAGTTATCAGTTTTGTCTCTATGGTTTGTTTCCTCTTCAAGTATCCCTAAGCAGAGACTGTGGAAAAGCACTTTCATTGAAAGGGGTTGCCAAGCTTCCAAGAAATTACGAGTTTCCGAAATACCAGCAAATATTTTTTCACCCAATCTTGATGATACTTGGGGGTAATGACAAGTACACAAATCCCACTTGGCTCACCAAATTTTGTTCTTCTAGGTTGAAGCGTTCGTTTACAGTAGCAGTTTTTATTTTTAGGTTTCACTCTGTTCTCTCCTATATAGATAGATGAATTTGGAACTCTAAAATCAACATGGTTTGTAGTATCTCTCTGATACTTGACAAAATAAAGGAGTTCTCAGTTTTGTCTGTATGGTTTGTTTCCTCTTCAAGTAGCACTAGGCACAGACTGTGGAAAAGCGCTTTCATTGGGAGTTGTTGCCAAGTTTCTAAGAAATAACGAGTTTCCAAAATACCAGCAAATATTTTTTCACCCAATCTTGATGATCCTGGTGGTAATTATCAGTACACAAATACCACTTGGCTCACCAAATTGTGTTCTTCTAGGTTGAAGCGTTCGTTTACAATAGCAGTTTTTATTTGTAGGTTTCACTCTGTTCTCTTTTATATAGATAGATGAATTTGGAACTCTAAATCCAAAATGGTTTGTAGTAGCTGTTTGAAACTTTACAAAATGAAGGAGTTCTCAGTTTTGTCTTTATTCATTGTTTCCTCTTCAAGTAGCACTAGGCACAGACTGTGGAAAAGCACTTTCATTGAGATTGGTTGCCAGGCTTCTAAGAAATAACGAGTTTCCGAAATACCAGCAAATATTTTTTCACCCAATCTTGATGATACTTGGTGGTAATGACAAGTACAAAAATCCCACTTGGCTCACCAAATTGTGTTCTTCTAGGTTGAAGCGTTCGTTTAAGTAGCAGTTTTTATTTTTAGGTTTCAATCTATTCTCTCCTATATAGATAGATGAATTTGGAACTCTAAATCCAACATGGTTTTTAATAGCTCTTTGAAACTTGACAAAATAAAGGAGTTCTCAGTTTTGTCTCTATGATTTGTTTCCTCTTCAAGTAGCCCTCAGCAGAGACTGTGGAAAAGCACTTTCATTGAAAGGGTTTGCCAAGCTCCCAAGAAATTACGGGTTGCCGAAATACCAGCAAATATTTTTTCACCGAATCTTGATGATACTTGGTGTTAATGACAAGTACACAAATGCCACTTGGCTCACCAAATATTGCTCTTCTAGGTTGAAGCGTTCGTTTACAGTAGCAGTTTTTATTTTTACGTTTCCCTCTGTTCTCTCCTATATAGATAGATGAATTTGGAACTCTAAATCCAACATGGTTTGTAGTAGCTCTTTGAAACTTGACAATATAAAAAAGTTCTCAGTTTTGTCTCTATGGTTTGTTTCCTCTTCAAATAGCCCTAGGCACAGACTGAGGAAAAGCACATTCAATGAGAGGCGTTGCCAAGCTGTTAAGAATTAACGAGTTTCTGAAATACCAGCAAATATTTTTTCACCCTATCTTCATGATACGGGTGGTAATGATCTGTACACAAATGCCACTTGGCTCACTAAATTGTGTTCTTCTAGAGTGAAGCTTTCGTTTACAGTAGCAGTTTATATTTTTAGGTTTCACTCTGTTCTCTTCCATATAGATAGATGAATTTGGAACTCTAAATCCAACATGGTTTGTAGTAGCTCTTTGAAACTTGACAAAATAAAGGAGTTCTCAGTTTTGTCTCTATGGCTTGTTTCCTCTTCAAG
This sequence comes from Callospermophilus lateralis, assembly GCF_048772815.1. Taxonomy (NCBI): domain Eukaryota; kingdom Metazoa; phylum Chordata; class Mammalia; order Rodentia; family Sciuridae; genus Callospermophilus; species Callospermophilus lateralis. The sequence continues at coordinate 2,699 of NW_027513946.1, read as the reverse complement.
TAGCCCTAGGCAGAGACTGTGTAAAAGCACTTTCATTGAAAGGGCTTGCCAAGCTTCCAAGAAATTACGAGTTTCCGAAATACCAGCAAATATTTTTTCACCCAATCTTGATGATACTTGGTGGTAATGACAAGTACAAAAGTCCCACTTGGCTCACCAAATTTTGTTCTTCTACGTTGAAGCGTTCGTTTACAGTAGCAGTTTATATTTTTAGGTCTCCCTCTGTTCTCTCCTACATAGGTAGATGAATTTGGAAGTCTAAATCCAACATGGTTTGTAGTAGCTCTTTGAAACTTGACAAAATATAGGAGTTCTCAGTTTTGTCTCGATGATTTGTTTCCTCTTCATGTAGCCGTCAGCAGAGACTGTGGAAAAGCACTTTCATTGAAAGGGTTTGCCATGATCCAAGAAATTACGGGTTTCCGAAATACCAGCAAATATTTTTTCACCGAATTTTGATGATCCGTGGTGGTAATGATCATTACACAAATGCCACTGGGCTCACAAAATTGTGTTCTTCTAGGTTGAAGCGTTCGTTTACAATAGCAGTTTTTATTTGTAGGTTTCACTCTGTTCTCTTCCATATAGATAGATGAATTTGGAACTCTAAATCCAAAATGGTTTGTAGTAGCTGTTTGAAACTTTACAAAATGAAGGAGTTCTAAGTTTTGTCTTTATTCATTGTTTCCTCTTCAAGTAGCACTAGGCACAGACTGTGGAAAAGCACTTTCATTGAGTTGGTTGCCAGGCTTCTAAGAAATAACGAGTTTCCGAAATACCAGCAAATATTTTTTCACCCAATCTTGATGATACTTGGTGGTAATGACAAGTACACAAATCCCACTTGGCTCACCAAATTTTGTTCTTCTACGTTGAAGCGTTCGTCTACAGTAGCAGTTTTTATTTTTAGGTTTCACTCTGTTCTCTCCTATATAGATAGATGAATTTGGAACTCTAAAATCAACATGGTTTGTAGTATCTCTCTGATACTTGACAAAATAAAGGAGTTCTCAGTTTTGTCTCAATGGTTTGTTTCCTCTTCAAGTAGCACTAGGCACAGACTGTGGAAAAGCGCTTTCATTGGGAGTTGTTGCCAAGCTTCTAAGAAATAACGAGTTTCCAAAATACCAGCAAATATTTTTTCACCCAATCTTGATGATCCTGGTGGTAATGATCAGTACACAAATACCACTTGGCTCACCAAATTGTGTTCTTCTAGGTTGAAGCGTTCGTTTACAATAGCAGTTTTTATTTGTAGGTTTCACTCTGTTCTCTTTTATATAGATAGATGAATTTGGAACTCTAAATCCAAAATGGTTTGTAGTAGCTGTTTGAAACTTTACAAAATGAAGGAGTTCTCAGTTTTGTCTTTATTCATTGTTTCCTCTTCAAGTAGCACTAGGCACAGACTGTGGAAAAGCACTTTCATTGAGATTGGTTGCCAGGCTTCTAAGAAATTACGAGTTTCCGAAATACCAGCAAATATTTTTTCACCCAATCTTGATGATACTTGGTGGTAATGACAAGTACAAAAGTCCCACTTGGCTCACCAAATTGTGTTCTTCTACGTTGAAGCGTTCGTTTACAGTAGCAGTTTTTATTTTTAGGTTTCAATCTATTCTCTCCTATATAGATAGATGAATTTGGAACTCTAAATCCAACATGGTTTGTAGTAGCTCTTTGAAACTTGACAAAATAAAGGAGTTCTCAGTTTTGTCTCTATGGCTTGTTTCCTCTTCAAGTAGCCCTAGGCAGAGACTGTGTAAAAGCACTTTCATTGAAAAAGCTTGCCAAGCTTCCAAGAAATTACTAGTTTCCGAAATACCAGCAAATATTTTTTCACCCAATCTTGATGATACTTGGTGGTAATGACAAGTACAAAAGTCCCACTTGGCTCACCAAATTTTGTTCTTCTACGTTGAAGCGTTCATTTACAGTAGCAGTTTATATTTTTAGGTCTCCCTCTGTTCTCTCCTACTTAGGTAGATGAATTTGGAAGTCTAAATCCAACATGGTTTGTAGTAGGTATTTGAAACTTGACAAAATAAAGTAGTTCTCAGTTTTGTCTCTTTGATTTGTTTCCTCTTAAAGTAGCCCTAGGCACAGACTGTGGAAAAGCACTTTCATTGAAAGGGGTTGCCAAGCTTCTAAGAAATTACGAGTTTCCGAAATACCAGCAAATATTTTTTCACCCAATCTTGATGATACTTGGTGGTAATGACAAGTACACAAATCCCACTTGGCTCACCAAATTTTGTTCTTCTAGGTTGAAGCGTTCGTTTACAGTAGCAGTTTTTATTTTTAGGTTTCACTCTGTTCTCTCCTATATAGATAGATGAATTTGGAACTCTAAAATCAACATGGTTTGTAGTATCTCTCTGATACTTGACAAAATAAAGGAGTTCTCAGTTTTGTCTGTATGGTTTGTTTCCTCTTCAAGTAGCACTAGGCACAGACTGTGGAAAAGCACTTTCATTGGGAGTTGTTGCCAAGCTTCTAAGAAATAACGAGTTTCCAAAATACCAGCAAATATTTTTTCACTCAATCTTGATGATAGTTGGGGGTAATGACAAGTACACAAATCCCACTTGGCTCACCAAATTTTGTTCTTCTAGGTTGAAGCGTTCGTTTACAGTAGCAGTTTTTATTTTTAGGTTTCACTCTGTTATCTCCTATATAGATAGATGAATTTGGAACTC